>NW_027279783.1:0-144881 GCF_046629955.1 Centroberyx affinis
TACATTTCAGTTAGGAATCATGTCATCAACATGCGTTTCATAATGTTTGTACAAGCATTTTACATTGAACATGTATCTGCTGGTAAATGAAAATTGCAAATACTACAATACTACTATGCCATACTGCAACTGTACATCCCACCAGCATTTATTTTCAACAGTTTTAACTACTTGGTGAACTATTGCAAAAAGATCAATAGAGGGCAGCAGAGTACATGATATACAATTCACACACTGCAGTCTACTGATTAGCCATCTTGTTACTACAGTATGCATTGGATCACTATAGAAGAATTGTACTTTTACTTTCAGTTACTTTAAGAAACATTCCAAAATATGGAATATTTAGATAAAATACAATCAGTCCCAATCTGTTTTATTAAAACTTTCTGATGCTCAAGTGATTTTTCCTTAAATCAATATGAACTTTGTCACTATTCATATTATTGTAGACATATTTATGGATCATTCTGTGATATGCTTTTCTCAGAGCCCTGACTCCTGACCACTAAGTCTGCCCCGTGGCTGCACAGTTCCACTAAGACCTGCTGGGGGAAGAGGAAGACTGTGGAGGTAGCCCAGGGAAACAAGCGGGGGGAGTGATCAGGAAGTTGGAATGTGGGTCCCTGTGTGTGATGTGATTGTTAGCAGAAACGTGTCAGCCCCTAGCCCGCAGCCACCACCCCACCACCACCCCTGAGTCCAAGGCCCTGTTCAGGTTGTGGAAGTACTGCTCTGTATGTGAATATGAGCGTGTGTGTGTGTGTGTACGGTTGCACGTGTGTGTCTGTGTGTGTGTGCCTGTGTGCGTGCGTGCGTACACACGATCTACCTCTTAACCCTGCATTGCCATGGAGGCCCAGATACCTTATCATTGCCGTCTCTAGTGGAACAAGGGTAAACTCACTCATGGGGTCGAGGGTGAGGGGGGAATAGAAAGACAGCCAGAGACTCTGAGCGGAAGGCAGACCACAGGCCCATGTGTGGCCATGGAGGGTGAAACCATACTGGATTAGGAGGGAGTTTATAACTCCCTCTTTATATAGACGCCTGCAGTTAAAAGAACTGTAAGAGAGAGGAGGATGGTGGAGGGGGAATGGGAGTGCGCACAATGCTCACAGACAAATGAGACATCAATCAATATACATCACATCACTTTCCTGTCATTACATATAACAACCTAACCTGCAGTGTTGCCATGACTCCTAGGTATTGAGATGTACATTACAGAACTGTTAGCCACATTGCCTCATTTGGCACTACTACTATCTACTAGCCAGTCCCTGTAAGATATGCAAAAATTTCAAACAGAAAATAATATCCCATGTTTTACCTTGTGTGATGCAGTTACCATTCAGAATATATTTTAGATTAAGGGTTGATCCTTTAAAGGTGCAGTCTGTAGAATATAATTCAGCTTTCAGTATCATCTACTGCATCAGCCTTTATCTCCTCATTCGACAGTGGAGTGTTTGCGGAATATATAAACAACTCAGGGCTGAGTATTCATAAGCCCTACAAAGCAGAAAAACATTATCCACACAAGCATGAGTCATAATATTCCACTGTTTATGTTTTGGACATTGGTCATAAAATCCACTCCATGATTGTGTTAGACCAATTAATTATGTATAGCCCAAATGAAAGCACTTTGCAAGCAAAGAAATAGTATTTTTACACATCTTTGTGTGAAAAGACTTGAATGTGAGCTTGTTGGCTGAACCTGAGGTGACATAGGTGTGTATTTACATCAGATTCTTATTTATCAGTGGCCACCACCTTTTCACAGGACCACATGGAAACAATTTATCTTGAAAAATGCAATCTCTGCAGCTTTTGTTTTCCTTCTCTCCCTCTTTCCTTTTCTCTGGCTCAGCACTTGAGAGCCAAACTGTGGATGGGTTTTCAGCCGCAAACCTCACAGCTGGTCTTTGGGGCAGAGCGTCTGGGCAGCCTCCTCTCCCTGATGCAGGAGTCCTGGCTGGACTGGCGGTTAGCCACACCAGTGCTTTCACCTGCCTGTCTGTGGCATTCTCACCAGAATCTAAACAACTCTAAACAAGCGGTAACATCAGACCACACACTCAAAAGCACTGGACAACCAGGAGGTAGGGAGCACGTATTTGTACTGTGTGTGTGTGTGTGTGAGTGTGTGTGTGTGTGTGTGTGTGTGTGTGTGTGTGTGTGTGTGTGGTGTCACAGCTGTTCCCATTGCTGTGACACCAGTTCACTTGTGACATTCATTCTGTCTAGGCATTCCAAGTACAATTTCTGTTCACCTTTCTCACTCTAGATGCTTCAACTTAATATATCTCTATAATTTTGGCATCTTGTCGTTTGCACCCGGATGAGTGGGACTTGTAGTTCTTCAAGAAGATATTTTGGATTGTACCACACAGTGTGCTCTGTCATTAGAAAGGGGTGTTTCAGGGGCATTAGCAGTGTAATCGTTTTCAGGATATGGGATTACGGTAATGTAGTTTAGAAACGATGAACAGCTTGGCAAGAGTGGCTTGATTTTAATTCCTTAAAATGCAGATTTACAGTCTATGGCAAGTATAGCAGTGGGACTGTTTAGATTCCAATGGTCAGTATACTGTTGGCATCTTCTCAGACAGAGTGTTGTTTTTCTGTGTTCTCAGTATCTTACAGACTTCTGTGGTTCGCTGACGCACGAGTTTTGATGCATTCTATGTCTTCTAGGCTACATTTAGATTTTATGTTTCTGAGTAAATACTAACTACCCAGCATGGTCATGCAACATTTTGAGATATACTGTATATGTAGAATTTAAGATCTAAGTTTTACATACTCTATGGCTTAATGGCTTTTTAGGACTCCCACTGTATCCTATCACAGTAAAGAATTGGTGTAATTTTTCAAACTCTATGGCAAGTAATCCACAGATGCAGGTTACTGGTATTGTGCATTATTTACCCCAATTCCAAGTTTTCTTTCTAACATCACCTATATTTCCTCTCACCATATATTGATTTGGTCTTCCTGGACTTATGCAGCATAAGACATTTTATGCCGCTCAGCTGCTCTGTCCTGCCTGTTGAATAATTAATATAGACACAATTAATTTATATTTTGTATCTGTTGAGTCCCAATCCATTTTTGAGCTCATCATGGAAGAGCACAGATTCTTGCAAAATACTGTAAGAAGTACAATTAACAGTGTTTGTGTGGTGGGGCTAGTATAACTTACAGATTGTGTCTTATTTAGGGTGAATGAGGATATTATTGTGTATGTTGTGAAAGCAAATGTATGTTTGAATTCTGTATGTTAGTGTAGTGTTATTATATTCCCTCCAACCTATGGTCTTCTGCCTAGTGGAACAAAGGTTTTGTTTTCATTTCATTTCCTCAGGGCAGGTTGTCCTTCACAGTGTAAATATAGCTAATAAATGTTTTAAAGAAAAAACTAGTTTTATTAGATTCCATTAGTCACCATTTGTTCAGTAGTGCTGAACGTCTTAAGTAGTCAGTTATCATATGATCTCAAACGTGGGGCATCTTGAACTACACTAACCAGTTTCAGGTAAAGGTGATAGACTTGTGCTTTGCAGTGGCTGTAAAACTGTACCTTTCCTTTTCTCAATCCTTCATACTTACTGGTATACCCAGACGCGCGCATGATCGAGAAAAATATTATTTTCTGCCATTACAATAGAATGGTATCAAAAAGCCAGTATAGTTAAAAACTAGATAATTGTTGACTAGCAATTATATAAGGTATATGTGTCTTCTAGAAAGCCTTTTGTGTAAGAACGTTGTAATGCCGGGGCTTATACCCATTAGAGTGGTGCGGAACTGTAACTCATCTTAAACAAGACAAGTTTATTTTTATACCATTTCTGCAGTTAAATGTGCTTATAGCCTAAATATCTGATGTTTTCATATGTTCATTGTAAGTGGCAGACAGCATGTTTTCGGGATTTTGTCGGTTGAAGAGGTTGCTCAATACTGCAATTAAGTATTCAGTATTTCAGTTAATTGCTGTTCGTTCGCTATAAAAAATATTCAGTCTTTCTTGTAATTAATCAAATGCAACATCAGTTTCCGGACGCTTATTATTACAAGATCGGAAATTAGGCTACTTGCCCTCACTGAGGTTCGTTTTAACGAAAGAGTTTCAACCTTCAACCAGCTCGGAAGTCTATTTTCAGCTGACCAGGTGGCCAAAACACTTACAGCAGCTCGCTTAATTACTTCCGTATCGTTTGCTTTAGATACTAAAGTCATCTAGCACTACATTTTATTGTATTTAAATGTCACGAGCCTTTAACAAATGCCAAGCTTTCTATTGTTGCTTCAAACCTTATAAGGCGTCATTAATGGATTTTTTAAGTAGCTATTTACATCTTGTACTTTTAAGCTGCAGGCACTGGTCCTCTGTAGCCTATGTGTGCAGTTTGGGAGGGTTATAAAAACAAGTGCAATTTTATCAGAATAAAACTGGTCAAATTATTATAGGCTATTGAATTTCTCGTCCGGGCTGTTAGGGGGAAGATATTGGTTTTTTTAGAAATAAGTTCATGGAAATTATTTTTTTCCTGGCCTAAACTCATTTCTAAACAACTGAGTTTCAAAATATAGGTCTATTCCCAATGTCTTCTTGAAACAAGTGAGCCTAACAAACTGTATAACCTGGCAATTAAATTTAAATTGGCATTCCTCCACGTATAGAACATGTAGGCTAGACAAATGGCCTTCTATAGGCCTCATGAGATGTAGTTTACATACCAATTACTGCTCTAGATATCACAAATGCGGTACAATGGAAAATATGGAGCATATACAAAATATAGGCCTTGTGCAAGATTATATGAAAATAACGAAGATATTGATAGGCTTAAGACTTATGTAGCCTAGGTGACAGTATGTTTGGTTAAATTTGGGTGATTTTTAACTTGCAAGATGCTCTAATTTCCTCATACAAAGAAAGATTTCAACTTCAAGGCAAAACGATGATATTGACCATTACTTGATATTGATTTTAACGTACAGCCCTAAAATTATCAGTGCCTGCGTTGTTGTTTAATTATGACATCATGCATGAACCCATAGGTCTCTCTCTCTTGTCATTTAATTGTATCCTTAATGATTATTTTCGCAATACAAACTCAATATAATCTAAATTGATATAGGAGGTACCAATTTAAGTGCATACTTGCTTTCGCCGCTTTTACGCAGTTGCAGTCTGCCTGCATATGTCTGCTTTATGCTTCTTTATGCTTTTTTGAAATGCAGAAATTTCTGTATTTCTTCGATATATCTGGGTTTATCAATGTTTTATTGAATCATGTGATTCACTATGGGTAGGCTATGCCATGCAAGAATGCGGTAATTTATAACAAATGGTATAGCCAAGATGTACAATGCCCAAGGATTTTATACAATTTTCATATTTAGTCATATTGCACATTGAAAAAAAATAAACAGCGCAATAGATTATGATGCTTACCTCAGCGCACAGCCTTTAACTTATTGTGCTTTTTATTTAATCTGAGGCACAAAGCATGCCTCTTCTAAGTTGCTCTGCAAAGCCTATACGTTACTTGTGTTGATACAGTTATGGAGAGACGTGCCATTAGGAAGTGCTAGTGGGCTCTATGGTGGGGCAGCGCGGGCAGTGCAGGCAGGGTAGACTACTTCTTATACCTGGTTGGACATGACGGACAGAAACAATGAACAATACATTACATTAACATGTACTAGACTTGTACTTGTACATGTACTAGGCTATATTTTCATATAATCAGGTCCAATATTCTTTTATGAGTCAGCAAGTTATCATTTTTGTGGTATTAAGCACACACCGGTTAGTGATTGTGTTTGTGTGTGTGGTGATGGTGGTGGTGGTGGTGTGTGTGTGGGGGTGGGGGGGGTGTATGTGTGTTTCTCTATAGTAAAATATCTAAAAATTTCGTACACTTCATAATGTGAAAACTGATTTGCTGAGCAACTATCGCTGAAGTTCAAACAGAGCTTATTTTTAATAATAGACGCACGATTTAACAATGGTAGGCTGTTAGGCTATCTATAGAGTTTTGTTCTAAAATGAGTTATCCACCAGATAACCACATTTGAAAAAAGTGATGCCTACTTTTACAAAATAATTGTTAGTAGGCCTATGTTCCGAATTTTTAGAGAAATTATAGTAGGCCTGCGTTTTCCACAATATAAGGCTACGTAACTCAACAAACTTGGTTGACAAAAAATGATCATGCGTTTAGAAATTGCATCCTCGATATCTTAGAGATATTGATTGATTAACTTTATGTGTCTTTGTTTTAATTAAAAGTAGCCTACTTGATTGAGTACTTAATTTGGCAATATTGGGTAGCCTAGGCTACTTACTTTCAACGCCTAACAGTTTATGTTTTGTGCCTGCTCTGGGGTGCAGCCCAAAGAGATTGTAATTGACACACTGATATCTGCTTGGGTAAATACTGACAGCTTGCTTCTTAATGTACGCAAAATCAGCTCATGCAATTCCTGTGTATCACACCTTATTGAATTGAGTCACGGGGAAATGGACGGTGAGAGCGCCTGCGTAATGGCATAATAGCCTAAATGCAGATGAGAGTTAATTGCACACTGCAAAAAATGTCCATCTTTAACAGGTTATTTAGTCTCATAAAATCTTATTTTTCTTAAAACAAGTGAAAAATTCTGCCAATGGGGTGAGTCCACTTGTTTCCAATGCAGTTTCACCTTTCTCCGAAAAATTCTAGAAACAAGTGTCAATATCTTTAAACAAGGTATAGGCTAGATAGAATAAGGCCGATTCCACTGGAAAATAACAGTCGATTCAGGAAAAAAATTGAAAAGGGTTAATTTGCATTGGAAAAATGTGAAATTATCTCACTCCATTGACAGATTTTTTTTTTTTTTTTAATTGAGGGAAAATACGATTTTAAGACTGAATGATAGATCAAAATGTGGGTATTTCTTACAGTGCACGGTTTAGGATATCCCGGCTCCATTGCATAAGGTCAGCCAAATACGAGTCTGTGGTGGTGTGTCTAACCAGCCACACTTAAACTAAACGTATCCAATTAAAGACGAATAGTTCTAACTAAAAGGATTATGGTGTTTTGTTGTGATCGTTAAGATGTCAATAGCCTATCTGAAGTTCAATATCCTGCGAAACAGCCGAATGTGTGTAATCTGTTGTGTGAAGTCTGTCCTCCAAAGGCCTAAACATACATTCACTGTCCCAGGCTTATGCTTTTCTATGAAGACGAGGTCCTCTATATGAAATTTCTCTGCTTTTCCGTCTGTTTGCTTGCATCCCAGGACTCGGTGGACCTTTACCTTCCACATTCATCCATTTATCCGCGTTACTGACGAGGGAAATAGCGGGGCAATAAGACGTTCATTCATAAAATTCAGAGGTAATCAGCTTCAGTAGATGTGCTACCGCTGTCCCTTGTAGCCTAACTGTTTATAAAGAATATAGCCTACAGGCCTACATCAACGGACATGCTTGTTCCTGGAGACCCCTGTTTACTATGTTAGGCTAATTGGTTTTGTCAATTGTTCAAACACTATTAAAATAACAAAACACTATTGTCAATGCGCAAAAGTCGTTGCAATTCTTTTGGCCAAATGCAAAAGCAATTGTGAAGATGTTGGCCTACAATAAATCCACATAGCCTATCAAATTTATATATTTTGGTTAATAAACTTTATTATACCTAGTCTAGAGGCTATGGTTTATAGAAGAAAAGGATACCGTATAATGGCGCATGGTACGGCAAATATCTGGGATATATATAGCCTATAACAAATGATAATCCCTGTACTAGACTGCCAAGGCTTTAGGAGAGGTTTTGGAGAGCGGAGAAAGCTGAAGAACGGGGGACCTGGAAGGAATCATTATTTGGGGTATAGACCAATGCTATTCATGCACAGGCTGCACCCCACCTCCCACCCCACCGGCCCCCCCCCCCCAACTCCCAATCTACGTCGCGGACTCAGCTTCCGCTTCGCACGGTTGGTCATTGATGCGTAGTGGAGGGTTGGGGAGAGAGAGAGAGAGACGTAGACCTAGACAGAGACAGGGAGAGAGAGGAGGGAAGAAGGAGGTGACGAACCTGCTCCTCTGGGACCCCGCTACAGCCTACTGCTAGGTGCTATCAGCAGGGTAGGCTCACAAAACGGTCCTCAGCTGTAAAATGTTCAATAAGGCACCGATGAGCGCCTTGTAGCCTATAGCTGTCACTGAGCTGCGCGAGAATCTCCAATCTGCTTCTCGGTCGCGTCTCTGCTTGTAGGAAATCTGGACTTACTCTGAGGAAAAAGGGCATATCCATGGAGATACTGGGTAGCTTCTTTGAGCAAAACGCCTGGATTATACTCTGATTTGGGACGGGGCTTTTATCGTTTTGAAGGCGAGGCGGTGTTTCTCTCTTGTGCCGCTGTCACTCTACACCACGACGTGTTTTTGGAAGGTAAGCTGTTCCTACTAAGCAGAGGGCTACTCTAGTCATTGTTATTGCAAGTCATACCGGTTTATACCGTATAGGCTACTCATGCAGGGATCGCCTAATTCTACAAAAGTAACCATGCCTGCGTGCCAAGGATTCATTTGGTGGGCTATGATTTTTGGCTTCGCTGTGCTTCGTTTAGCCCTGGCTACCGATTATTATCTCCATGCCGGGATAGGCTATTAGGCTACAAACAAGCCCGTGCCTCTTCCTGCTTTTGTTTTGGGAACACGAATAGGCAATAGGCTACTTTTTCTAAGATGAAGGGGTCATATTGGCTGGCCATAAATGTGCAGCCTTATTCCCAAAAAATTATATTGCAATTTTTACATTAGGAATAGGAATAGGAATAAGAATAGTATTGATTTTGCAAGCCTTGCTTACTTAAACAGCCTAACATTTTCATTAATGACCAAGAGAAGGATATTGAGTTGCTGTGACATTGCATCTTAACATGCCCCCAAAAAATATTCAGCGTATTTATGCCATTCCAATGAAGTAAAGTTTAACTTATGCTGTTATCCTGTTCCAGTTAATTTTAAATTAGGCTGATAAGATAGTATATGGTTCCCTGACTTACCTAGCCTGTTTTTATTTTAATGCTGAAAGGCCTATTTATTAGCCTGTAAGACAAAAATAGACAAGAATATTTGTAATCACCTCGTGTGTGTGTGTGTGTGTGTGTGTGTGTGTGTGTGTGTGTGTGTGTGTGTGTGTGTGTGTGTGTGTGTGTGTGTGTGTGTGTGTGTGTGTGCGTGTGTGTGTGCGTGCGTGTGTGTTTGCGTGCATAAAACTTATTCAGTGTATTTAGAATAATGTTAAGAAGGTCCAGCCCCACGCTGACATTGAAATAGCTCTTTGTTTGGATCTTACAGCTGGGACTTTGGTTTTCGGAGCTCCAGTCATGGCGGACCAAGAGGAAAGTTTCGGCCTCCAAAACTCTCCTGGCGGCTCGGATTCAAGGGAATTACACAGCGACAATAAATCAGAGAAACAGAACGGAACCTCAAGCAAATCTCCATCATCACAGACAACTTATATTCAACAGGTCAGTATCACCCGCCATGCCACTCACTGTTAGGCCTTACTGCTGCAAGTCGTTTGCAAGTCTGGTGTCACAGCATTTTAGGGTCACCACACTGTAAAAGGTCGAGTATTGAGTCTTAAAATAACCCCCAAAAATCTTAAAACAAGTAAAAAAAATCTGCTAATGGGATGAGGTAATTTCACTCGTTTCCAATATAAATCAGATTGTTTCAAGGTATTGGCACTTCTTGGAAATTCCAGAAACAAGCAAAGGACATTGGAAAAAAGTTGGAACCTAGACTATCTCACCCCACTGACAGCATTTTCGCTTGTTTTTAGAAAAACAAGATTTTATGACTGGATATGAGATTAAATTATTTGTTAAGGTGTAGCCTATATTTCTGCATTGCTATACACTTTGTTTAAATAGGCATGGATGTGAATGCTGCTTCAACTGACAGACTATAGGTGTGGGAAAATATATTCAGCGTTAGGCATCACCTGAAGCCTATTGTATAGAGTATGTAGCTTACAGTGTGCAATGGCCCAACATGTTTAAGGCTACAGAAGGATGAAAGTTATTGCGCGACTTTTAATTAAATATATTTAATTAAACTGATGCACAGGTTACATTGTCACCAATACATATGCTACATTAGTTATTATTTACAGCCTAACTGTAACAGACTTTTACAACGCAATAGTCCACTGATTTCCTCATCCGTATGTTGCGATTATTGAAACTAAATTTATGTTTCACTTCAAACCACTGGCATTTCTCATTTTAGCTTAGGCTGTTGCAAAAATAGATATCATGTTTTTGCAGTATTTGACCAGCTCAGTGGGCCTCATAACATAGACAGCTTAAGCCGGTGCATTTCCTCGGGAAGGTAGCCTCTAGGCATGTCATGCGCACGACGATTTTTTATTGTTACAGAAAAGCCATCGCTCTATAGGCACTTAGATGTTTTATTTTGAAGGGAATGGAGGGAATAAAAGTCTACCTGCACGAGAGGGAACTCTGGATGAAGTTTCACGAGGTGGGAACGGAGATGATCATTACCAAAGCTGGAAGGTAAGAGGACAGGCTATACAAATCCATATTTTATGACTGGCAAACACTTATCACAACCGGAGGGTTGATAGACCCGTCCATAATCTGTCTGTTTGTTGGCAAGTCGCTACTCGCATGCTGTTGTTTTATTTGAGCCTTACTTACTTGTGAGTTTAGGCCTAAGTGTAGGCCTCTTCATATTATTTTTTGTTGCGTGGGAATTTGGCAGTACTAAGTAAACGTATAGCATCTGGTGGATGCTTTATCCAAAGCGCCTATACTGTGAGTGCGTAGGCCTACATTGTAGCCTGAGTGACCCTAGTGGGAAATGCAATAATGTAGACAACTCAATAATCGAACTATCAGGCTGAGAGAGAGCAAATTGACAAAACTATCCTCTATGAGGCCCATAGTCTACTGTTGTGTGTCTATTTTAGTCAGTACTTCAATAATATATCTGTTTAATAGCCTACACACTCATTCAACTTAATGATATGCAAGACGAAGTTCAGTCAAAGGAACATTGTAAAATGTAAGACCTGCAGCAGAGTTTGCTTACCATTGTTTAGTGCGCGTGTGTATACTGCAGACAAACAGGCCGTTGCGTTAAATCGTTTCAAGGAAGATGTTACTCAAGAAGTGCGTGCGTCTTATTGTCAGCTCCACATTTGCCCTCAGGGTGCATCTAGTCAAAATAGTGCGCGTCGACTGAGTGTGAACTTGAATATGCATGATGATCAGTGGTCTCTGCTCATGTCAAATTGACCTGTGGCTCTGATGTGTATATTATGAATGATGAATATTTGTTATTCATCGCAGCCACGTTTCGATATCCTTCCCGTGTGCGCAGAAGGTACGAGTTTTTTCTCACAGCTGCATAAAGCCTTCATTATATTCCCCTCAGTCATTTCATCCCTGTTTGGCGTGAGACGATATAGAGCATCCCTCCTCGTCCTTA
This sequence comes from Centroberyx affinis, assembly GCF_046629955.1. Taxonomy (NCBI): domain Eukaryota; kingdom Metazoa; phylum Chordata; class Actinopteri; order Beryciformes; family Berycidae; genus Centroberyx; species Centroberyx affinis. The sequence goes on from NW_027279783.1 coordinate 11,540, forward strand.
CCCCCTTCCCTGTAACTTGCGTTGTTATTGCCACATAGCCCGCGGGCCAGGATCCAGTCGGTGTATGACTGCTTAACCCTGTTCAGACTTCAAGTACAGTGTTTTTCTTTTGCCAGCATATAGCCTGATTCACGAGAGCTGCCAAAAATTCGGATAATTTATTAAACAGGTGCTGCATACAACTGGCCCACGGTGAAAAAAGTTAAATAGCCCTGCAAGCTTTTATGACACTCAGACCCCAATCAGACCCACTGCTCTCAAATGAAAATATGTAGCCCTCTAAATAAACATTTATCTATCGCTTCAATTACACTACGTGAGTTGTAGTATACCGTTTTCTTCATGGTTTGGAGTTTATAGTTTAGTTTAGTTTAGTTTAGTTTAGTTTAACAGTGGTAACACATACTGAAGTGATTAAAACACACACACAGTGACTAGCTTGACTGAAAAAAAGTCATTTCAAGTTGTTTTCATGCGCAACTTTTGCCCTTGGGCCATAGGTGTAAACCAGCATACGGAAAAACGCGCTTCTCATAAACGTTTGAAAATAAATAGGTTGTGATAGTTTAAGGATTTTATCAAATTTGTATTCTGTTGATTTCTTGTGCAGAGAAAACAGAACTACCAGTTGACGTTTGGTAACATAAAAATACACGTATTCTAACTTTTTTCACCTTGTATTTTTCCACCGTTTCCTGACAAATAAGACTAAATATTTTTTTTCTTTTCAGGCGAATGTTTCCCAGCTTCAAAGTGAAGGTCACTGGACTAAACCCCAAAACTAAATACATTCTCCTGATGGATGTTGTGCCTGCGGACGACCATCGATACAAATTCGCCGATAATAAATGGTATGTAAAAATAAAACAAAACGTAGTTCTGAAGGACCAGTATCTAAATAATTTGCACTGCAGGAACAAGCGGACGGTTTTTATTCCATATGCAGGACTTTTCACAATACTGCTGTTCTTTCTTTGAGGACCCGCAGCTCCCCTCTCTGGATTTTACTCTAATAGGAAATTTTATATCGATTGTGTTGTCCTGACGGAGTATCGGAAGTCAACATACTCATTCCACGAGAATTATGAACTGTGTATTTTATAATGAGTGCCAAGAAATCCAGTCAGCTGGGAGAAAGTTTTCTGCTGGGACTAACCTTTTGCTGTTGAATGAATGTTGATGATTTTGCCTATAGCTGCAGCAGCCTATAGCTGCACTGGAACAAGGCTCTCTTTCATATCAGTGGGACATAAACATGTCTATTTGTTTAGTGTCATGTCGATCTCTCTAACCTTGGTCAAGAATGCCTTGTTTGGGTCAGTGCCTTTCAATGAGGGGATACCTAAAGAGGATAATCACATGCCAATACCACCGATAATGACCTGACCAAAGCATGTCCTGGAACTAATTTCTCTCTTGATCTTACACTGTTGGAAAACAATGTCCACCAGCTCCAAATTACCATAGTTTATGGTGACCATGACAAAACCCAATCCACACTTCCAAAAGTATTTTTAATAATTAATTAGTAAATTAGTAGTTTGTATTATATTTGGTTACGTTACATAGTCATCAATAAAATTGAAACAATACATATTGTAGAGTTTCAATAGAGGCAAACATCATTTCGGCCTAGTTTTAAATAATTAAGGCTGTGCGTAATCAGTCCGAGTGTGCAGCAAAATTAATTGAAATTCTTCTCAACGCAATTCTCAACAGCGCCCATTGGCAACAGTACTAGGTTAATTGAGCTTTTTTATATAGAGTTGGCTACTCGACTCTTTAATTACATGTTTCATTCAAATAATTTTCCTTTTTAACAAGTAGCAGTTAATTTCGAAATTCGGTGAAAGGACAGGTCAAGTCGGAGCAACATTATTTAATCTGCAACAATATGCCACAAATGTATAGACCTTTGAATAATAAATAATTGATTCATAACATACTGATGATGGAGATGTTGTATAGTTAACATCTTGCACTATACCTCCCACCTCTAACTGCAGACCTTCGCGGTCCTTATGGGCATACCCCAGTCTAGTCTTTAGTTTATTAGTATAGCTGGCTAGGGATGTGCGTCCCAGTCCAAGGTGTTTAAGTGTGACTGTGGTGCTGTGATCCAGGTCTGTGACCGGGAAGGCCGAGCCCGCCATGCCCGGGAGGCTCTATGTTCACCCGGACTCTCCCGCCACGGGGGCGCATTGGATGAGGCAGCTTGTCTCCTTTCAGAAGCTGAAACTGACCAACAACCACCTGGACCCGTTCGGACACGTAGGTTTACCCGTGCCTAGGCCTATCACCTATCACCTCTTGTCTATCTGATACAATAATGTAATGATAATCTGATACATTGTTATTATCGGGGGTTTCTCTTCTCACTTGGTCAGAGCGCAGGGTCAGTTACAGATGAGCGCTGGTAGGGCTTCGGTGTGTTGTTTGTTGCTCAGTGGCACTTCAACGGGGCGGATGTTTACTGACACGCGGCTTGATCCCAGGTCGTCCAGTAGAAAGAGTCTCTTTCTTTGGCCACCACTGCCACCCCATACAACATAAGTGCTATTTTTCAGGAGTAAAATATAGCCTAGGCCAGTGATTGTTTTTCTTTTTTAGCTCTCAAAACATCTGCATTCATTAGTGAAGCATGAAAGTCATCCAGATTAGTTGGAGAGAATCAGAGGCGTCCAGACTCTCAGGCAGGGCGGGCATCTGAAAAAGGGCACGACTTAAAAAAAAATAGGGGGCTGCTGGAAAGGTGGTCATTGGGGCGACTGTTCCTTAATTAAACATGAAAGTTTGCTTTTAAAAACTTATTTCTGGAGACAGCTAAAAAAAATGCTTATTACAAATGTTATGGAAAGTGTATCTTGGCATTTTGAGACATTTTTCTCTCACATTAACTTACAGTGTTATTGATACTAAGTATTGACAGTGAGCGATGTGAAGGTTAACTATTAAATGTAAAATGTATTAAATGTATTTTGAAGTCGTTTTTTTAAGATTTTGGAGGGTTTTTTAAGGTGAAAGCTTTAAAAACAGAATTTTTAATTTCAAAGTCTCTTAATTTTTTTCATTTTAATTTGTTTTTAAGATTCTGATGACAATGCCATTTGACACATATAGAAGGTTTGAATTGAATTGAACCTCTTGGTATATACAAAAACTAACATACCCTATATTAGAGTTTTAAAGGTCATATTTTGAAAATTAATCTGTAGCCATATAAGAGTCACAACTGGCCATGTTCCTGCTTACTCTTAAAAACCAATCCAGTGATTTGCATCACCAGACACCAATTAGGCTTAATTCTGTCTTAATTATTCTAAAAATCTAATCACCCATCCAACATCTATATAGTCGCTCAAAATTGCTCAACCCATTTACCTCATGCATATTTGATTGTTCTACAGTTCTTCAAATGTAGCTATTCATTTGAGATCTGTCTGAGCATATGTAAAGTAGTTTTTATATGTATTTATTTTATTAGTATTTAGTTTGTATATATTTGCCCCTTTCCTATATTACATCTCCTGTATTTACTCTTCATTCTTCAATGAATTTCCCTTTGACTTCCTTAGTAAAGTCAAACAACAAACTCTCTATTTTACTATTTACTGACAGGAAAGGGTAATGATTTTTCTTAAATCTCAGAAAATGGACTCAAATGTCATAAATGAACCACATATTCCAGATTGTGCTTAATGGAAAATTAAAACACCATACAATCTGAGAAAGATGGGTTAAAGGGACAGGACATCCAATTTGTTGCAAGACAGTAAAGACAGCATCAAAATAATTTAAAAAAAGAATTTATTGTTAGAGACTCTAAACTTCAACTTAAGTATGAAGTCTAACTTGACAATTCAAACCAGAGGCAGGGAAGCAGTTTTGTCTCCCTGCCTCTGAACTAAGGGGTTGTATAAAGTAGCCTTGATTTTTATTGTTGTTTTAAATTTATATTTTTATTTTTTTTCTTACAATGTACAGTTCACCACTATCTCTATCCTCTATTAGGCCACAATGAAAATAATGTTTCAAGTAAGATCTAGCATGTCTGTGTTGAGTGAAATTTTGAGAAAACTTAAAATTCAATTTTTAATGCTGATTCTCAAATCCAAAAATCAATTGACTTTAGACCCCTTTTACTCTGCCAGTGTTCCTGGTAAAATGCTTGGCACCAACAGAAACTTGGAATCTCTACTTTGGTGCTTATTGTGGTCCAGCTTTAATACATAGCGCCCTCTAGATGCATTAAAGTTGCGGACCTCCTGGAAGCCAGGTTGGAGTAGAAAGGAGCAGTTGGGCACCTTCAGCAAAAAGGAAAAGGGCAATTGCACCCCCACCCACCACCATCCTCACTCCCCGCATGTGCACACCAGCGGAGGGATTGTATGGTACCCATTTCCTAACTTTAACTACTCATTATTCTAAACTCCCTATCTAGCCCCAGGCTTTTGTGATTCCTGTCTTACCCAAAACAGCAAACATAAACATCACTTACTTCATCAATGTGTTTCCATGCTAATGGGCCTGTTGGCAGGAGGTTTTCATAAGGTTTTGTAGAATTGAATAGTCACACAATTAGATTTCATACAAATAGGCCTAGTCATGCAAGGAAACAACTAAGCAATTATGACATTGGCACTAGAAAACATCATTAGTAGTTCTGTTTTTTACAGACAGAGATTAAATTAGAAGAAATGAAAACATAAGAAATTGAATTTAATTAAACTGAATTGAATCGATTAAAAGTTTTCAACAAATGTTGAATAGAGTTGTAAAGTTGAATAAGTTCAATTTTGCAATCAGTGATGAGAAAAAGGTTATGTAGCCTACTTTATGTTTTCTGTAAATATATAGGCTACAATAGATATCTGACGGACAGGTGTCATTAATCGTCAGCATTAAAACCTTTTTAATCTGTGGCTAGAATCAAAATGTAATCACATTGCAATTTGATAGTAATTCAATTCAATTCAATTATCATGTTCACTAATTGCAAATTAACAATTATTAGGTGGCTGCGGATCTCTATATTAGTATATCACTATTAGCTGATGTCATTCTTTTATTGCCCATTATGACATATCAGTTTTTAAAAAAAAAAATTTTTGTTTTCGTATCATCGGTTCCAATCTGAGTGAGAGAAGTGAAAGTGAGATTGCTTTTGGCCATGCACACCAAAGCAAAGTTACCAAAGCACTTACGCATGTACACACACAAACACACACATACACACCCAAGCCACTATCTATCCCTGGTCACATGGCACCTATAGTGATTGTTGCCTTGCCAAAACCCAGCTGGTATAATGAAACTGGAGCTCAGTTGGAATGTGAGCGGTGTTGTAAATTTTGGGTCAGAATGCATTTTTGATTGGTTGCAGTGGTTCCTGGCTTGCCCTCTTTCGTGCTGGGAGACAGCACCATGGGATTCATAAATGAAATACTGGTGGCTGGCCAGAAATATATTCCATCAGCTTGTTGGTCCAGCTGTTTGAAATAACTTGTAGATGATTTATAATTACTAGCACTGAGACATGAGACTGAAACATATTGCTGATGTAGATTGGACCAATGTAGGACGGACCTGAAGCAGAAGTTTTCCTCTAGAAATGTCTGGTAATTAGACACACATCAGCAGACAGAGCAGGACCTCCCTCCCTAGCCCGGGACTGTTGTGAAGGAGTCTGCCAGGAAACAAGGCAAGCTAAGCCCCATGGGGCTCCTGCGTTTGTGTACAGAGTTAATTATGTAAGCTTTGTGTTTTATTCTTCTGAATAATATTTAGAAGGCAACAGGTTGAGGTGACATGTCATGTCATAGTTCTGAAATGTATGATACTCCTTTGTTAAGGCGGTAGTTTAAACACATCTCATGTTGATAAGACACTACAGCATTATTTCAGGCTCTGTGTTATAGATGCAAGTAAGCAAGTTGAAGTTTGCATTTTCCCTGCATTTGTGCCTATAAATTCCTAAAATCATTTGTTTGTGTCTCAGGTTTCATACCAAGCTGCAGCTTTAGCTTTGATCTTTCTCTCTACTCCCGAAATATTTCTCAATGTTATTCATCTCCCCCCTCATTTTGCTCCTGCACTCGTCTCCCTGTCTTCCCACACATGTTTTGGCCAGGAGGGTGGAGTGTGAGGATCTCACTGTTTATATTTGAATGGCAGTGTGAGATGAGCAATAGATGATGGTGTACAAAGCCTGCTAATCCTGAGGCTCGGGAAAACCCTCTGATGTGGTAGAACTTGAAAGCAAAGGGCAGCGGCTTGAGACCCAGAGTGATCCCTCACTATCATTAAATACTATCATCCAGAGGCTGGGGGAACAGAGATATAGGGACCCAGGCAGGGCAGCGGCTGGGCCAGGGAGACGAGGCGTGTGCTGGGGCCCCAGTGGGTGGTCTACAGCAACACCCCTACCCCCACAATCCCCCTCCTAACATACATACTGGACTTTGGAAAGCCACAGTCTGTGGACCATGCTATTTTCCAGGATGAAATATACATTTATATTTTTCTAGGCAACTTCTAATGTGTCTCAGTGGCAGACATTTTTAGCTTGTTCTAAAACCATCCAGTGTGGTGAATGATGGTATTTGCATTGATGGGATTGTTGTTGTGGTTTGTCTCTATCTTGGACGTATCTCTCCAGACCTCAAATAAGCCATTAGCGAATGCATGGGAAAATGCTTCATGTAACCTACTTTTTCACTGCACTGTGTTCAGCTAGTTTTGAAAAGGCCTTTCATAGAAAGTTTAAAGCCTCAATCCTGAGTCCAACCAGAAACAAAATGGTAGCTCTGACACAGAGAGTGAAAACATGACGCTGGTGATATTTTTTTCATTGCCAAACAGAGTAATGTGGTTTCACAATACAGAAACCAACACAATATAACAGTTAAACATGAGATTAAGTATGTTTTGAAGCTGTAACAGAGTTTTATAAACAACTGAATAAACAGACATCTATTATGAGTTACAATGGAAGAACAGCGGGTCTTGTTTTTTCTCAGCCTGGGACCCAAAACTATTTTCACCTGGGGCTCAGGTTCTTCAAAACATACCAGAACTCCTGTCATACAGCCGCACAACCCTATTTTGGGGTCACAAAAAGTTTGAGTTACACTGGATTATACATTTGCAAAAGCTGATTTTCCATCTGCAAGTCATATACTCTTCAACAGCCCATGCTTATCTAACTAAACTGATATGCTTAACAAATCTTGACTCATATTTTCTGTATCGCAACATCCATTAAATCATATTGCATCTCCAAGGTGCATGGCTGTTGAAACCCATTTTTAGTCTGTTTCTGTCCATTACAAAAACCTATTGCACCATGAAATGAGATCGAGTTCAATGGAAATTCATAATGGATGACTATTGTATCCTCTATCTAGGCCTCTATGGTTCATTCAACTCTAAGAATGGACTTGGGGTCATGTCTATGTAGTACTACAAGATGCCCCCACAGGTACTGGAGGTCAGGGCAATCCCTTGTCTCTTCTCTACAGCATGCTGGCAGTGAAAGGCAGGTACAAAAACAACCTTTAAGATAACAGATAGGAGGAATGCCTATGGGACAGGGGGTGGTGGGTGTACAAAAGGAGGGGGGAGTTAAGTGGAGGAGGAGAAAAAAGCCCTGTTTTTTTATCTCTAAATGTAAGTGGATTTAATGAAAATAAAAACCATTAGATTGCTCAAGGCTGATGACCATGACTCCCCGGTCCGTCAAAACAATTAGACTTAAGACCCACAGATGAGAGGGCCTCAAAAGAGAAGTTCAAGGCTCAAGTTCAGCTGGGTGGACCGCGTCTTAATGTCGCCAAGCTAGCCACTGGTAGTAGTCATCACTTAGCACAAACTAGGTTAGTCAGGTTAGAGGGGGGGCAAGAAGGGGACTTGCTTATGTCAGCCAATTCTTCATCTGTGATAGCTCATCTGTTGTAGTACATTTCTATTACCATGCAAACAGTATTGTAATGTATCAGTGAATTAGTCCTCTGCCCTGAGGCAGTAATGAGTTTGGAGTTACATAATAACTCCATAGTTCTGTTTCAGTTCTGGCTGACCAAGATCAAACAGACAGGTCTAAATTTCTTTAAGTGAGTAGTAAGGTTTATGTAAATACTACAAAATAAAATAGTTTAACTATGCATGGACCACATTTTATGTAAAGTATTTAAAAAAAAAATTAGTTTAAACAAAAACTTAAACTTTTATAGTCAAATCAGGAATTTGCCAACGAAAAAGTAATGCTTAGCCTCACTGAAATAGGCATCATCAGATTGTTGATGGATCCTGAAGGTTTTGTGAGAATAATGAAGAAATAGTATATCAGTATGCTTTTCCAATTCATGGCAACCCACGTCTGCATTTCATTTTGTATTGCATTGTGCAGTAGAGCCACTGGTAATGAAACAGCGCTGTAATTGAGCCATAAAATCAAGTGTAATGATACTTAATAATTAAGAAAATGGTTAGCATACCTACGCTCTACACCAGCATGCCTTTACAAAAACGGTATTCCAGATGTAATTATGGAAAATGTGCTCACAATTTTGGTACTTGGGCAACACATGGGCAACCATGACCAAAATGGGCAACATATACAGCGGGGAAGATGGCTGCTCTAAAGGCCAAAAAAACCCAAAGTTACAAAAAAAAGTAAAAAATAAAGTCGTGATGCATGCTGCTACACATGGGAATTCTTAAGGGGAGACCGCAGGGGTTTTTGCCATGATAATTCCTCAAAACTCTCCAAAACAACAGTTCCAGAGCTTCCAAGGAACCTAGCCCCAGGGTTCCTTCGGGAACCGTACCTACACCTAGCCTGTACCGTCTGAGGAACCCCGAGCTTCAGACAGGCAGCCCACAAACCCTCGTTAGAGTGTGTAATTCTGTCGGTTCTTTTGGTTTTTGATGTAGGGCAGTTTATTAAGCTTTGCCTTGATAACATAGCCTACAACCAGGTATTTGTCTGATGGCACACATTTTCCTCTTTTTAGATCATCCTGAACTCCATGCATAAATATCAACCAAGGATCCATATTGTCAAAGCAGATGAAAACAACGGCTTCGGCTCCAAAAACACGGCCTTCTGCACCCACGTCTTCCCCGAGACTGCCTTCATTGCCGTCACATCCTATCAGAACCATAAGGTAAGTCCTTAGTCTTGGATTTCGTTTTGTGTTTTATTACAGTCTGTGACACAATTCTTTAAATTCACAACGTATTTCATAAAACGGCTTAATTTTAATAATCTTTCAACCAAGGGAAAAGGGGAAACGTAGCAGGAATAGGAACAGAACCATCTATTGCACTGCCGTCAACAGTAGTAGCCTACTAATGCAACCTTGTGTTTAATTTCTTTATAGCTGATAAAAACAGAAAATAAGTGCAATAATTTCACACACCCAATAAGAATTACTCTGAATGTTGCCCCGTTGCTACGGAAAGCCTGACGGCAAGTCCCAAGGCTTGGTGGGCTGATTATACAAGAATGAAAATTAAAATGATGGAAAGTATCGGTTCTCCACGGGGTTAGAGTAATGCCTTGTCACTGTCAGCTTCAGCCCTTGGCTGATAATCGCTGATATCCCATTGAGTCATTGACAGACGAGGGAAAACTGCAGATACCGTACTAGACGAGGTCTGACCTCAAGAGACTTTTTCCAAGTTACATTGTCTTTTGTAGAGTGAGACACGTCTGCAGATAAAACTCAGGCAGGACTTTACAAGTACCTCAGTGGCTCAGTAGCCTACCTTCCAAAACTAGGACGATAATATCATAATAATTAAAAAAAACTATAAAAAAAAAAAACAATGTAATAATAACAATACAATAATAATAATAATAATGTAATATAATATAATATAGCCCGATATAACAATAATGATATTAATAACAATAACAACAACCATAATAATATCATACAAATAATAATAATAATAATAATCGCCTAATAATAATAGTAATAATAATAATACCTAATGTATTAGTAGTAGTAGCCAGCCTATTATTCTTGACGACATTAGGAGTGCATAATGGTTTATCCAGCCAGTCTTTTTTAAGCCGTACTTATTTATGGGCACCGTGAAATTAAAAAGTGAAACTGTTTATGTCGCCTAAATTATTTTGTAGAATATGTGTTCGTTTTCAGTATTCATTTCATAACAGAAATATAACCTGTCATGAAAGAAGCAACTTTGTCGCTCACTGTTGGTGTTTTACTTTCATTTAACCACACTTCCCTCTATTTTACTGGCTTTATTTATTAAAACAACCTGTTGTTGCGCAGGAGAAAACTGCAGTTTACAAGCTGCTCGAAAAAAAACTCCTGCAATTTGGAAGGACAGAAGACGGGTTAGGAAATGAGGAAAGTTAGAAGGAAAATATTAAATGTATTAGACTGCATGAGCGAAAATGTTTACAATATGTCTATGAAATATTCACCACCTGTAAATCGACAGACAACTGTCTGTTTCCTTGAACACACAACGTTGGCCCTTTTTTAATTAGCTGCCTTACTGGCTTAACATTACATAATGAATAGGAATTAATTTGTTGCGCGTCTTTTTTTATTTTAACTCTAACAGCTGAAGCCCTGTCGACTTGAGAGATTTTCTTGGGTTTCTCCACTTAAAATTCAACATATTGGAAAAGGATATACTCCAGTAAAATTAAATTAGAGTTACATTTCTAGGCTATATTATTCACAGTGAAATATCTCGAGGCCAAAATCACTTGTTTGTCAAAGTTTGGTTGTAAAAGCCTATTTGGGGAAAGAAACAGAAAAAAAACACGACGTCCATCCTTTTCAGTTACTCAAATTCCGAATAGTCTTAAAAACTCTTTAGGGATACGAATCATTTGTTAGCAGTGTCTGTTCAACATCCTTTTTAACCGTGTCTTAGTAAGTTTTTAGTTGGGGGCAGAGGGAATATGGGAGAAAGGGGCGAAAGCTCATAATGTCTCCGGAGCCAATCCAAAGTCTCCGCGCTTCTGGGAACAGGAAGCACAAATGACCGACATTCTGTAGAAACCATTAATTATTTTCAAACATGTTATTGGGGGCTGAGATCGCAACCCTGGGCTAATTATTGGGGCTTGCCAGACCTGCAGAAAAACAAGCATTTCTGATTTCCAGGCACTTTACCACAACTGTCTAATCAAACAGCCCAACATCTGCCAAAGCAATATGTGCTGGAGGCATGTGTCCAATTCACCTGTTAGTCTCTCAGCTAACAAAAATGGTCAAAGAGTCTCTGGTTTCAAGTCTCTGGTTTCAAGGCTGTAATTAAAACATTTTCCCAAATAGTGTTTTCTGAAATAGCATGTCTTCTTAAGGATATTCTCTTAAAGTGAAAAGAATTGAGTGGCCTATAACACTATAGCCTACAGTTAACTTATATTTATTAAATTTTATTTTTAATTCTTTCTTTGAAGAAAATCTTTAGGCTAAAAAAGCCTAAATGTAGGCCTTAATTATTTTAATGAGCATAGTTTGAACACAGTCTAGTAAAACACTGTAGTCTTTGAAACTGAATGAATCTTGTCTTGAGTTTAGTCCCAAATGATTTTTCCCGGTAGCCTATATTCTTTTAAAGTTGCTGATTATTTTCTGATTTCCATCAGCTAAGCTCAGTCAATAGGACAACTAGTATGTGTTTTGCAAAATATGTTATTTGGTTTTTTTTCCCCTCCTTGTCTTAGACTTAACCCAGGATATTTTTTTTTTAAATGGGTAATCAATTGTCTATCTCTTTTTCTTTTTGGAAAATGTACAATCATGATATCCAACTTTTATTCCAAACTTCAAGACAAGAAAACAATATATCTACTCTGCCAGGCTGTGTGCATTAACAAGAAGCTACGAAAGTGTCACAAGAGAGATTTTACAAGGTTTGTGAAAGTGTCAGCCAGCGTGCAGACAAACCTCCAGTCTTGTCAGAAGGCTGGAAGCACACAAGAGCTGCCAACTAATTACCTGCCAGAAACCACTGCTCACAAGAGGGATATCCCTGGATTGTGTTTAACCTCTTTGGGATTAAGTTACTATTTTGGGGTGGTTCTCAAAACACACACTGCACTATTTCTTGTTAGGTATTTATGAAGACATTTCGATCAAAACATCAAATAATATAATGGACCACAATTTTTGCATCTGTTAAGCATACATCAATACGTAATGTTAAGCCAGAGACAAGCAAATAAAACGTTATGAATGATGTAACAAAAAGATGTCTTATTGAGACATGACTTTATTTAAATTGTTTAGCCGAGGATACCTCAAGGCCTCTAAGGTTTCAGGAAATATGACCTGTGGTTATTTCATTCTCTTGGGTAACTAATTACTTTGCGTGTGGCTGTAAGACCAGAGCATCCAAAAAACATCAGACCTCCGCTCAAGAACATGTTTTAAAACTGTTGTCATACGAGCCTCAAGCTGCAAAGGACATGTATTTTCTAAGAAACTGGTATATAACTAGCTAATAGAATTGTTGTAGTCCATAAGCATTTTTCTTGAATTTCTAATACGCTCTTATTTTTTTAACCACGATGTAATGCAAGAGTTGTGTTGGTTTTATTTAAGCCATCCAGCTTTTCAAGAATTCTGTTATTTGCATTGCATGAAAATGACGTAGCAAGACCAGCATAACAAAACTCTTTGACTGCACCGTATTACTGTATTATTAAAGTCAAATGTGTTTGCTGTTTCAGATAACCCAGCTGAAGATTGAGAACAACCCATTTGCGAAAGGCTTTCGTGGAAGTGATGATATGGAACTGCACCGGATGTCCAGGATGCAAAGGTATATAGCTATAGTACTAACAGTTTCCAAAAACAATATAGATGTTTAATTCATCTCGGAGTATGGGTATTTCTAGATCTTATCTGTAATCTATTCCTTTCATTGATCCTGGGCTTCTGTCCATGGAAATATTTACCCAAACTGAATGGAGGAGTAGATAAATGTAACCACAATTAGTTAGGGATTACTGACATCCTGGTCACAGTGTCACTTAACAAGCCCCACTATAATCCCTCAATCACCCAAATGCAAGCCAGTTATGAGTGTTATTTTCAGTGAGTGTTATTTTCAGTGATGTAAGTGTAGTTCTTGATCTTCAGCCAGTCTTCATGTTGAAGACTTTTATGGCTGATCTGGCAGAGCCTCTGAAACATTAGTGCAACATCTCCCTTCCACACAACCCTCTCTTCTTACCAGGATGTTCCAACCAGTTGTGCGTGTCTGCTGTGTGTGTGGCGTGTGTGTGTGTGTGTGTGTGTGTGTGTGTGTGTGTGTGAATGCACACATGCATGTGCATTTGTGTTGAATTGGTGATATTGCTTGGTCCGGCAGCCAAGGCAGTATACGACCACATTGCTCTCTCTCTCTATATTATTCAGTCCAGATGAGGGATGGAGCATGCGTCCATACTGTGTGGAAAACACATTTTCAAAGGAGAAAATCTGGTTTTGAAACTCACAACCCACCCACCCCCCTTGAGCAGCCAACACAGGCCTTGTGTGCATTCAAATGAAGAATTCCTAAATCAGAGAAAACTGGAAAAGCTGTTTGGCTTTTCCACAAGGTGCTAAAATCCTGCCTCACTTCCCATAACTTTTATTTTGAGTCCGAGAATAAAGGTCTTTGTAATTAGGCAATGCAGATTAATGTTATGTGATTTATGTTGGAATAGTTGTGTAATGGTGAAATGTCCTGGAAAGATTTCATTAGATATCACATTTTTCAGTGGATAGTTTTCAATAATCCTAAACAGTTTTAAAAAAATTGTGTACTTGATTGTGTCAGACAGATGTTAAGTTGCTTTTAAGTAGGTGCGTGCCACAAGATAATACTATGTTGTGAGTGAAATGCACTTCACCTATAGAAACTTGCAAATGAATTGTGCTTGGTGAGAGTCCAAACCACACTATCATTCTTACATGCCATTGTTCAATCCTGCCAAGTACAGTAAGCTACGCACGTCTGCTCTTGGTTACAATTTTGAAGGGAGAGCTTATTGCAAAACCAGATCACTGTTTCAAATGGAACGATCCCTGGAATCAAAGAACCAGAAGTAGCAAAATGATCGATTGACGGATCCTATGGATTAATAGGAGTGAAATACATGCTGGCATTTTCACTGGAAAGGGATTTCCCCAGAGCAACGTCTCTCAGTGTGTCCTAAGTGGGTGTGATTCACTGATGATGAATGTGGTTAATTGCCTTTGAGTACAGATCTTAGGATGAATGGAACTGTACATTATTATTAAAACTGTGAATTTTATTGTCATTATGCATAAAAGTATTAATTGCAATTATTAGAGCAGTATTAGACATGTACCACAGTGGGGCATGTATGCAGTAATATTTGAGGAAGGCAGCTGCACAAAACATTTTACTAATAACTGTAATTAATTGTGTGTGTGTGTGTGCCTGTGTGTGTGTGTGTGTGTGTGTGTGTGTGCGCGCACAGTACCAAGGAGTATCCAGTAGTCCCTCGCAGCACGGTGCGCCAGAGAGTGGGCACCAGCCAGAGCCCATTCAGCGGGGAGGTCCAGGGCATGGCCACCCCCAGCACCCTTACCACCCAGTACTCCCAGTGTGAGAATGGGGTCACAAGCACCTCACAGGACCTGCTGCCCCAGTCGGGCTCCTACCCCTTGCCGCACGAGCACAGCCAGGACTACCACTGCATCAAGAGGAAAGGTAGGAGATCTAGATGAGCTCTAACCAGATGAGATCAAACAGGATTGGTCTGTGTAGCAGTTTATTCAGGATGTCCTTTTCCACTGGTTAGAGAGACTATCCTGTAACCGGAGGGCCACAGGTTCAGGCTTCACAACAGCCAATATATCCATATCTGTTAATGTGTCCTTGGGTGGCACTGCCCTTGGCTGCCTTTGCACTCTGGCCCTTCTGATGAATCAGATACATACACTCAGAATGGTACAGAAAGAAAGAAATGCGTGTAATTTGGCAGCTGAAGTGCTCTAAAAAGTAGCTTGGTCTCCCAGTACAAACAAAAAAACAAATTATTTGTTTTAGATGTCAGTCATAAATAAAATTAAGACAATATTGCATGATTCCAGAATGTTTGATCACAGTGCATTGATATTGAGTTACTGCACATTTTGATGTTTACAGAATTGGAAGATAATACTTTAAGGGAACATGTATCATATTAAGTAACAGTCTTGTTCAACTCTATCTGCAGTGGAGGATGACTGTCACTCAGGTGAGCACAGCTATAAGAAAGCCTATCTGGAGAGCTCATCCAGTGAGGAGGACCATTACTACCGTCCAGTCAGCTACCCTCAGAGCCTTGGCCTGGCCGGCGGGCCTTACCGTAGTGAGTCAAGCCAGCGGCAGGCCTGTATGTACGCCAGTGCATCGCAGGGCGCCGAGCCTGTTCCCAGTCTGGAGGACATCAGCTGCAACACCTGGGCCAGCGTTTCACCCTATGGGAGTTGCTCCGTCACCACCATGCAGCCAATGGAGCGGCTGCCCTACCAGCACTTCTCCGCTCACTTCACCTCAGGGTCTCTGGTGTCCAGACTTGGTGGGGTGGGAGGCCACGCCTCTCCGCAGCTGGGTGACGGCCACCACGCCGCCATGTACCAGAGCTCCATGGCCCACCAGACTCTGGGCCGCCAGTGCAGTCCTGGGGCTGGGATCCAGTCGCCCACAGCCGGGCTGCAGGGAAACGAGTACCTCTACACACATGGCATCCCGCGTACACTATCCCCACACCAGTACCACACTGTGCATAGTGTCAGCATCATGCCAGAGTGGAACGAGAATAGCTAAAAGAGCTTCCTTCAGTCAACAGATGGAGATGTTAAAAGGACCAAAATCAGGCTGGGTTTAGATGAATTTATATTTATATTTTTGGAGGATATGCTTGGCTTTTCATTCTAGTGAGATCAGTGGTTGAGTCATTAACATCAAGAGCAGTGGATATTCATAGGATTTTGTATTCTGTAGGAGTGCAAGCATCTTATCACTTAACTTGTTTCCATAGCACCTGCGCTTATGGGCAAGTAACATAAACATGAGGAGGGAAAAGCTGGAGGAGAGCATACACAAAGACTGTTCAAGTACTGAGAAAGCGAATGCAACGGAAACGCCTACACTGAACCATAAGGGACAGAATGCTGCAGTCGCTTTGCCAAGACAGTCCCATTTGTAAGCTGTCCTCTTGTGGTGGTGTGTTTTGGATCTTGATGTTTAAATGATGACTGAATATGTTTTTATCTTTTATCTTTAACAAATACAAAACTCCTTTATTTTGTATAGTTGTACATGTCTTTGATTTTGTGTAAAATAGGCATTTTGTCTTCTGTCACATTACCTTGAGTTCTCAGTCTGTTTTAAGCTTTTGCAGTTAACAACTTACCTTGTAGTAAAATTGATACACAGTAAGTTATAACATGAAGAAGCAGATAGGAGCATTTTTTGTGGCCCTGTTAAACCTGTCACAAAGGTCATTTGGTTATCTCATCACTAGTTACATTTACATACACACCCAAACTTCAATTTTAATGTCATTATGTGAATACTGAGTTTAAAGGGTAATTCTGATCAAAATTTCATTACCTATTTCATTGTAGAGCTACGTACCTCTCAGTGAACAGGGAGCACTGCTCTCCAAAACAGTCCAATGGGCCAAAGGGAAACTCAAACAGTCAAACCCAAAAGCACCTAAATCATGTCCTTTACAACACAACAACACTCACACTGCAATGAGACTTGCTTACATCCAATTTTCCGATTATCCATGGCCTGAAGCTTGAGAATTAGATATGTTATTTTACCAGTTTATGTTATTTTCTACTTACTAGTATAAGTAGAAAGCATGAGTACTCTGATGCTGCGTTCATGTCACATCGCATAAACACAAACTGCTGACTGGGAAAAAACTTTCACATAAACCTCCTAGTGGTAATTACAAGTAGAATATGTAGGATTATTTGATTTTCCGATATCTCCCACCTGGCGTCATGAATTGCGGAAGTGTGTCAACACAAGCTGTAAACATAGCAAGGAATCTACCAATGTCGGCAGTCCAAGGTACTGAAAATTAAAAATTATCAGTTACTTTAACACTAAAACAATCAACCCTACTTAAAGCAAGAAATATCTGCTGCAGTTCATTTATGGTTGATTTGAAATTCATACATGCAAATGATTTTGGATGTGGGCGTTCAAGTTAACAAGTTGAAAACATGACGCAACAAAAGTTGTAGCAACAAAATGTCATCCTGTTGGTCCGCTTTGTCCAATATGACATGAATATGGCAGAAGGAGACAGCCAGCAGAATAAACAAGGAAGTGTATATGAGCAATGCCAAAAAGTATCAAATGGGTTATTGTAACTGAAATGTTGTGCAATAATTGTGTAGTCACAGCTATTTAAACACATGTGAGTGTTTTTGTGTTGAAAGGGCATGTTTTAATCACTTTTTGACTGTTTGAGTTTCCCTTGGCCCTGTTGGATTGCATTAGAGAGCAGCGCTCCCTGCAAAATGAGAGGTATGTAGAGCTCTACAGTGAAGTCATTGACAAAATTTTAATGTCAAAAACTAGGAAAATAAGAGCCAAGGTGAAAATAAGCAGAAATATTCTTTAAGAAATGGAGTATTACTATTGCAGTTAAGGAACGTGCGTTATTTGAGGTTGTGTGGATATAAACACCATTCATGTAAGCTTGCTGATCAGAGTTTTCACAAATTGCAACACTTGCCCAACAAAACTTGAGTTATTTACAGCTATTCTCTTAGCAATGGATACATTTGCACAAAAGTTGCATGGAAGCAACAACAATATGAAAGGATCAATATGACAGGAGTTTATGACAGTGGAGGAATGACTGATTACTTGTAGCCCATGACTGCCAGTACTTCATCAATCATTGCTGTATGCAATATTGGATGAAAACAGGGATTTAAAACAAACCTTGTTCCAATGTGCATGTAAACAGTTTAATCAAATTATTCCCACTATCAAAGACAAGACAATAATTAAATTATTGCGTGCATGTAAAAGTAGACTAATTATAAATTCTCCAGATATTTAGTGACTATTTTGATCACCAGTTAGTGATTTGGCATTAGTGCGCAAAGAGAGAAACACAGAACATTGAAACTTGTGTAATGCTAGTGCATGCATGAGGATGCACAACCATGTCAAAAACAGGGGTGACATGGAAGACATTTTTTTTAAGTTAATTAGTCTTTACCATTTGGCAAGTAAACCGGATTCTCCCTCAGAATCTAGCAAGCTACCTGGCATCATTATTTGGCACAACTTTGCCATGCTGCAGAATCCTTTCCAGAGTGCTCGTAGTTTGTGTATGGCTTGTTATGTTGGAAAATGGATGTAAACAGTGCAGGTTATTTATTTTGGTTGTAGATTATACACTAACAATACACACACCAACCACTTGGGTGAAAATTAAGATATGAAGAAATGTGTGCCATTCCTCTGGAAAACTTTATTGGATGTATGTAAAGAAAAACATTGTGTTTTTACTTATATGCAGAGAAACAGTGTGGAAATTGTTATGACCATGGCTACTGGATCCTTCACAGTTGAACTATTTGGAAATGTAGAGACAAACTACAGGTTTGCAATGTTTTCATGTAATTTCGGTTAGGTTGAATAAGCTAAAACACCAGAAACATTTTGTTCTCATTTTGACGCATCCCTGATGATTCCAGTGCAAATTTTAGAGGCGATCACATATCTTTAGATATGTTCTAATAAGATTCTCATAAGATTTTTTTTAGCTATGTCTAATGCTGTACCCCGTAGATGTGTGTGTTCGCCAATATTTTTCATTTATCTTCAAAAATGGCACTTCTCTGACAATCAAACTAAATTTAAATTAACAACTATGATATGTAAAGTAGCAGTAGGACATATTAAAGGGGACAGGCTGACACACACTACATAGAATGTAAATTGGAAGAAGCAAACCTAATTACTCAATACACAGATTAAATGGAGTCTAATGAGGCAAAGGTCAATTTTACAGTACAAACAAGTACATGGTGTAAGTTACAGATCAGTTTTACATGTGGACAAAGGCTAATTTCAAAATGCTTGCAGTTGATAGAATGTCATTTGTCAATAGTATTTATTTTTTTCAGTAATGTAAAACAGCTTGCTCCTGCATATATCAAAGAAGAAAGTGTTAGTTGGTCTCATTCCTTTTGTGTATGTCTGTTTTTTGTTGTTTTTTGTTTTTTAATGTTTGTTTATAGGATTTTTTAATCATACTTATATAGAAAACAGGATATTACTATACAGATGTCAAAAAGTACAAAAAAAGATTGAAATACGTGGATTACTTTGTAAATAAACACATGTACATAAACTACAGAATACCTGCAATAAATTTAAACAAAAAAATAAGCATTCTGTCTATTCTGATTGAATTCTGTTTCATTTTTTTCCTCATCAGATTCATTATGGCAATATCAGTGGCCAATGGCCACAATGAGACAACTCTTATCCAAGAGATTTATACTTATTTATTTACATAAACCGCTTTCTTTAGTTTGCATAAAACATAATTAATAATGCAACATCAAACTAAGAATCATTTGGTCACAGCATGGGCAACTGCATCAATTAAATGCAGTTTGTTTGCAGCAACTAATTGCACTTTTTGTTTCCAGTGTCTCTTTACCCAGTAGATAATCCAGGGGATTAAATGTCTGCAGTCTGGCAAACCTCTCTACTCCTCGAGAGCTACAACCCCTGATGATGACCCATGATCTTGTGTGTGTGTGTGTGTGTCTGTGTGTGTGTGTGTGTGTGTGTGTGTGTGTGTGTGTGTGTGTGTGTGTGTGTGTGTGTGTGTGTGTGAGTTGAACACTGAGCCTGGTGCCATTGACTTGTTACTTTAAAGACATTTTGAATGAAGGATTACTTCAGGCAACAGTTTGTTGTTGCTCTGATAAGTGTCAAATTATTTCATGTCTTTAGGATGTACTCCTTTAAAATGTTATGGGAAAGCCTTTCTTTATCCACTGATCTTAATTCTCCATGCCTCCTCAACAGTGTCTCTTATGTATAATATTCAGGGCGTGTGTATAAGTCGTACATATTGCACGATGATTTCCACCAAAGGCAGCTGTTCAACAACATCATAAATCATATATCGCCAATATTTCAAATGGTTTTCTCTGAGGATTAATTGCAGTGCAACAGTGTTGTCAGTGGTAGCTAAATCACAATCTTGCAAACACTGACAGTGAGAAATAATTATTTCAGCGATGCATACGGTCTAAACTCCTTTATCTCTGCTAAAGATTCCTTCACCTCTCTTTATAATTTGCATTGATTAGTGAAATCCTTGTGAATGTGGATGTGTGAACTAATTTAAGCAGCTCAGATAAGGCTCTATCATGGTTGATAATGAAATGTTATGTTTAAAGGAAATTAGAAAACAGCAGACATTGCACTGCCCATCTCCCCTCCTCCCATCCCTTGACCCTCTGTGTCTCTTGGTTTCTCGGTTTCAACCCATTCTCTCTCTCTCTCTCTCTCTCTGCATTTCTTTCACTGCGTCTGCCCATCCCTCTGTCTCCTCTCCTTTCCTCCTATCCCTTCAACCACCCCTCTGTTCTCTCCACCACCCCATGGCCAAACACACTGACCTAAACTCCCAGCCTCCTTTGATGTGAGCGATGCGACCCTTGTGCTCCAGATGCCCCTGCACCGCCAGTCTTATCCTCTCCAAGAGCCGGCACAGCCCACAGCAAGGGCCAGTCATTAACCCCGTACAACCCTGGCCTCCCCTACACTGCTTAAACACATGATGTATCGCAACACCCACCCCCACGCATCCCCTGATTCACCCAAACATGCATGTGTGGGTGAGGACTGATGATGCAATAGGCTCTTTAAACATTTAAAGAACAGGTCAGCTTTTCAAAGGGAGGGGCTGGAACCTTTGGCCACTGGTTCAGTTATCATGGTCAGTGGTTGAAAGTCTGGTGATATGTCAGAAGGAAAACAAATGAATGTCTAATGAATGGAAAGTCTGAATGATGAATGAAACTTCACACTGGTACATTGCTGGCTTATTTGGATTATGAGTGTATATCTTTGCCGAACCTGGAGTGATAGGGTTAGATAGGATGGAAAGAAAACAATCTTTACTTCAGTTAACTGATTTAATATGATGAAATGTACAATACTGCAGGAAAATGTGCACCTTTATGTAGGGGAATAGTTCCAATGCTTTGGAACTTAAATCAATAAAGAAATAGCACTGAATAAAACATGATGTCTTAATACTACATCATGTATCTTTCAGTAAGACCTACATTATATTTTACTTACTTATTTTTTATATGTTACTCCAGCAGAGAGAAAATTAAAACAAGTCAACTCAGAGTAATGATGAGTCACGGCCTCAGTCAACCTTAAATCTGAAACCTAAACAAATCATAGTCTGGGTACCCTACATGACAAAGGAGAAGAGCGCAAGAACAAGAGCATTCCTAGGGGTAGAAAAACGAGGGGAGGGATTACTTTATTAAGATGTACTGAAACACAGATCACCACAGATGGATGAGCACTTCACAAAGGAGGGTTTTCAGAGAAACAAATCCATCTCGTGCTGAAGTCACCAACATCTGCTTTGAAAAGTCAACCTAAGTGAAACTGTTGCAACTTTGGGTCTTTCATTAGAAACTGGGAGCCTGATCTGAAAACTTTTCGACAAAAGGCTAAGACATAAATGTCAAAGGGCTCTGTCTGAGGTTAAAAAGACCGAGAGAGAAAGGGAGAGAGAAGGGAGAGTGCCTGATAACCATGGCGTTGTGCTTCTCCAAGCATTTCAAAAGAGTCAAGAGGCTCCAAAATGGACTTCAGTCGAGCATGTGGGCCATCCACACAAGGAGGCAAAAGCTTGCCTAACATCGCTCTTGCTCTTGCTGGCAGATAAAATAAAGTCTAGCTCACTCTCCTTGGCAGTCTCCCAGGGCACATGTTTGATGCCGGGCCTGAGGCTTGTGGTGGGATGGCAGTGGGGGTCTGGAATTAGGAGAGCCCTCCATCAGATAACACATTTTCTGGTTCATGTAAAGACGTCCAACGTATCAACGGAGACATGCATCACTGTGATGTGGCTTCAGCATCTGTGCACGACGGCCGTTTTGCCTCCGCAGCCGGCCAAGACAAGCTCTGAGATGGGAGCGCTGAGATGGGAGCACAGACCCCTCCATCTCCCACCATTCAGTCTTTCAGCACCACTCCTGGCCAGAGTCCTGGGGAGAGGGTGGGGAGGAGAAGGGGGGCAGGGAGCATTCTCTGGGAGAGGCAGACGGGGATGGTGGGGTGTTGATAGGGTGAGAACCAGAGAGTGTCACATGCTAGGAAAGCAGGGTAAAAGCTGTTAAGCCATGTCTATACGGTAGCGGCTAAATTTCAACTGAAACTGCTGCCAGGGTGTTTCTGCAAGTACATGGCAGCGTTTTAAGACTAACACATTACAATACAATGCTGACAGAATGATATGAAGGCATAGAGGAACGGGGAGGGAGCCTCAATGCTCTTTCATCTGACAAGAAACAGATTATGGTGCTGGTGAGAAAAATAGTTTTTTATCACTTAAAAGAATATTGAGAGACCCTCCGTGAATCTGGGCCAAATCAATTTACAGTAACTCATGAGAGGTCCTCCCATGACTGGTAAAATATGACTGCACATCAGTTCAAGATTTCTTATCCCAATAGCCAGTTCAGTAGGGTGAAATATCGTGCTGTACCAACCATCCTATCCAGTTTAGAGAAAAGAGCACACATCTATGCATCATTTACTCAGTGGCATTTTGGTGGAAAGTCTTTTTAATCACAGCCAACATTAATCACTATTTGATTTTAACATTATGTTTTCATCAAACAAAAAGGATTCTCTGTCCTGCGGTGACAGACCATTTTTAACAAACAGATTTCTCTTAACTTTAGCTCTCTGTGGAAGATAACCAAGAGTGAGTGAAATTATAGCATTTGCTCAGTAAGGCAATCATATCAGACTTGAATGAATGGTTAACGTTGGAGCAGTCCCATCCATCCTTGTCATGGGGAGACTGGGCAGGAGAGACCATAAGTGTTTCAATGTCTAAGCTTGGCCCAGCTGGAAAATGGCCTCCAGCTGTCTCATCATTAGGGCTGATAAGGCGCCCTGGCCTGGCTCCCTCCATCGCTCGCTCAGTCTGTGGGAATTAGAGGTAGAGACTGTAGGTACAGGCCAGTACAAAACAACTCTTTCTCTCATCCACCTGGATAGTTACTCCATATGGAACACATTTAGACTTGTGTCAGTCCTTTGAGATCTCGAGGATGCTGGTTTATTTCAATCTAAACATCTCTATCTGCATTGTCCTGGGGAGCACTTTGTCATTATTTTCTAGCAGAATTCATTTTTACCAACAGTCCTGTAATCATTCATCCCGAGGTTTACTCTTGTAATTATTGAGTAACAATATCAAGTAACAACATATGATCATGCAGTACACATTAGGCCTACTGGTGCGTGTTGCAATGTGCTGTCTTGACAGCTACGTGATCCTAATTTGATGCTGCTAAAAAGTCAAGTCTCAAATTAAATAAGTAAACAAGTCTTAGCTGAGGTTCTATAATGTTGTTTTATCTCATTCAAAATTATTTAATGTTTGATGCTACTTTATTCTCATTATTTTGGCTTTACTGTAGACATTGGTTCATTTAGACGTGACAGACGAAAAAGGCCATTTTTGAAGTGTAGCAATTGATTGAAGGTCTTGGTTATACAAGGTCGCATGATCACTGATCACACCTAATCCAATACCAGCAGGACACAGCAGGCGTAAGTAATCCGGTCATGGAAAGCTGTTGATTGAGCAGCATTGTGACAGCAGCGTACCATGCCCTCTTTCAAAAACCCTGCCGCATACTACAGTATATACAGTATGGCAGCTATGGGATAACTTGGTTGTGACCGCACAGGGTATCAGACCAGCACAGCTGAGGCTAGAGAGGGATGCTCAACAGGGAGCTCTGTAACTGCTGGGGGATCAATACCTTACCTACAGAGTAACTGAGCCCAAGGGGGGTGAGGCCACAACCCTGCCTGACCCTCCAAGCCTTCAGAGACAATGTGCCAACATGGCAGGTCAATATGTCTGGAGGCAGCGGTATGGGGCCATCAAGTTTTGGGACAGCAAGTTGACCCATCATGCGTGCCAATGCCAGCCTTGTAAACCCATTTCGTTGGCAAACAAGTCTGTTTTGCAAACTAAAACTGTTTGAAATTTGTTAAAAAAAAAGAAATGTTCTTTTACCAAAGTTTTAAAGGCATTTTCTTTCTGTTGGTCATGTTTGTTAAATATAAACACCATTTTCTGCGCAAATTTAGTATTGATTTTAATGCTTCAAGACAGTCAAGTTTGCAGCAATACTTTCAGCAGTTTCACAATAACAGTAATGAGGTAACAGGAATGGGTTGGTCTATTTAGGCATTTACCCCAATTTTGCTTTGGAAACATAGAAAGAGCTGACTTGAGCGGAGTATATCAGAGATATCGGCTCATTCTATTAACACCAGTTCTCAGTCAATACATGTTAGCCTCCAGGGATACTCTGAGCTGTTTGTAGCAAGGTATTGATCTCCCTAAATGTAGGGATCTGCATGCTGCTCTGGGAGGGGAGACACCGTGGCCTGTCTGTGTGCCAGTCTACCTGCCCATCCCCACTCCACCCTACCCCCCTCTGCTTTCTCTCTCTCTCTCTCCCACTCTCTCTCACCATCCAGGCTAAGCAGCCAGCCTAGCACCTCCACAGAGGCCGATGTGTGACTTGATGCCATCAATAAAACCACCATCTCAGATGGACTTCCGTCACGTCCCCGCACAGTGAGACGGGCCCTCTGTGGTGAATCACCCTGATAGAGGCAGGCCCTTGAGGAGACAAACACTCAATATCTCACCAGTGGGTTCTCTCGAATCCATACCAGTTCATGTTTCTATTTTCTCCTGTCTGTGCTCTAGGTCTTCAGGGTTCTGGGTTAGTCAACAACAGCACTTACAGGATAAAGGGACAATGGGTCTGAAAAGTACACAGGTTTGAAGTGAGTCATGGATGAGTGTCAGGGAAAAGTAATGCAAGGAAGATGAAGAATAAGTCTAAAAAGGGATAGAAAACTGGATGGAAAGCAACAGAAAACTGGGCGAGGATTTGAAACAAACAGCTGATCAAGATGTTCATTCTGTGTGTTGTAGAATTTAAGTTGCAAGTTGTCCCAAATATTAGGCTAAAGGTGCATTGCACAGGATAATAAACTAAGGATTATAGGGTCTGGGTCTGGGAATCACCCACTCCTTTCATATCCTATCCCTGACAGGTTGTTTGGCTTTTGTAACAGCTTATTATCACTCTATTTGAAAAAGGTCACACTTTTGTGAATGTATTTGTGTGTGTGTGTGTGTGTGTGTGTGTGAGTGAAGGGATAAGCTGTGATATCATGCTGGTGGTCTTTTTCTTTCTCACACTTGAAAAACAAACTGGCCTTTTGGCAAGATAAATGCATGCTCTGTGAAAGATTAATTTCCACTGCACCTTTAAAAGATCAAGTGTCAAGATGCCGCATGAAGAGCTTTTGTAACCTATGGTCTACTCTGAGGGGATTTTGTTTTCATTGTACATGCCAATTAAAAAGGTTTATATGGCATGTGAGGCACATTTTTCTTTCTAATAGTGAGTCTGCCGTAGATACACATCAAGCCGGCAACAAGCCAACACCTCTCATCATGACTGTAATTCATTTGAGTTGGCAGCATTGGTTAATAGGGAGCAATGCAAAGCTAACACTTGACAGATGACAGTAACAGTATGGAAGACACCCCACGGTCCCATATCTTAACAGAGAGCCCTATCAAGATGGATGGGTTTGGATGGACAGTAAATGGCTAGACTGACTGATAGGCCAACAGACAGACACCAGCAATGATAGACAGGACTTCGGATGCCACCCACGAATATAGTGTAGCGATCAATTGTAATCTCTAAATGTCATTTAGATTACGCTTGTCTGCTCTTGGTTATACTTGATTGCACATAGCTTATAGTACAGCCAGTGCTTTTATACCACAAGTGACGAAAGAAGTCAAGTGATCAATGAAGTCTTTTTTGAGGCATTTCAAAAACCCTAAAAATGTGCTTGAGCATATTTCTGCTTCTAACTTGGATGCTGCAGATATAGAATCCAGTTATTTATTAAATCTGTTATTACCAATAAAAGTCAGTAAAATGGAATGATGTTACTGCAATTCCCAAACATCATATTCACTTCCATGTCAACAATGCATACCCTTGCTGGTGGAGTTTATACATTCCTTCTCTCTCTCTCCAAGCTCCAGACTGCAGGTAACCTACTTCTGCTGTGTTTGGGCTCGGGGAGAGAGCTGCTAGACCCGGCTTTGGTCCAGAATGTAGCTGAGATGGATGAGTGTGTGACAGCACTCTCCCTTTACTCTCTCTATGGGAGGCTTACACTGAGCCACGCAGTGTGTGTGTGTGTGTGTGTGTGTGTGTGTGTGTGCATGCTGGCTGTATAAACTCACCCAGAGGGACCCCAGGCTTGGGGGAGATAAAGACCTCTCCTAGAATGTAAACACTCTCTGAAGTGGCGAGAGGGGCAGCTGTAGTTGCACACACACACATTTAGAGAAATGCAATCCCAAGGTCAAGGTTAAGCGGTACACTCTTTCAAGGCTCACTTTCCCTCTTGACCCTTCTTCTTGCTGTTGGATCTGCTCAGGAGTTAGTGGACTGTCTTGACAAAAGAAAAACAGCGAGACTGTCCAGAGGCCTGGATATTACTAAACAGTAGTACTGCTGGCACTAGTGCAGCACATAAAAATGGAAAATTCTGATTTACTCCCCAGGCCCTGTGTGTAAAACATGAAAGAAACTGAGGCAGACTTCTTGATCTTTAAAACTAATTAATATGGATTTTTAAGTGCCAGTGGTAAAGCATAAAAATGCAGGAAATTAATCAAATAACTCCCTCTGTGTAACTATTTTTCATGTGCTTTTCAATGCCATATCAGCTTATTGTTATGAGCTACTTTACAACATTGCATTGTATGGAGGAATGCTTGTGATTGAAAAGAATGGGCAGGAGAATTGGGAGGAGAAAGGTGAAGATGAAGCAGGTGATGCAGTCTCAGACCAGGGATAGAGGACACACAGGGGGAAGGGGGAAGTTAGAAACGAAAAAAAAAAAACTTTATGTTTTCCTTTTCCCAAATCCTTGTATTTATTTCAATGATAAATGGCGCAACATGTATATTTCGGTACAGATGTGCATATTTCATTACCATAGACCAAGCCTACATGAAACTTATTGGTGTTTTTTGTTTTTTTTTACTATTTGACAAGATCGAACTGACATTATTTGCATCAGGTAATTGAGCAAAAGAAGGTAGAAAAGAACTTGATGCTGTGTCATAACCATTATTGTAGTGCTATGTTTCTAAATGAATCAGTTACAAAAATTTGTATAGCAACTATTGCTATTCCATCTAATTTCCATGCATGGTTAACTTGACCTCCAGCTGCATGTTCAGTAGTAGCTTAAGCCATCAATTAACATACGATGATAAGACACAATGATAGGAAAGTTTCAATTGTGATCAAAATAATATGTAGCATCAGAAGCCCACTAAAGTAGAGCGACACAATTGGCATAGCCAACTCAACATACAGACCACACAGCATATGCATTGAAAGTGCAACTGAAAGCAACACAGCAGGTCAGTAGTTGATTCAGAAATGACTACTGAAACATAAATCTGACAAATCAGCACCAAAGTTGTCTATTGGTTCTGTAAAATCAGAATAAGGTTAGGAATAGTGGGTGGTTAGCTAACGATAATGTCTGTTACATATGTCATTGCCATGGGTAAGCCAAATAATTATTAGTTTTTCACAAGCTTACACAGACAAAGCTTGTGTCCATCTCATCAGTCATGAAGGGGAAAAGAATGAAATCTTGCTGTGAAAGCCAGCAAATTGCATTCTGATGAAGTCCAACCAAGGCTGAATTAAGATTCCTAAGGGCCCCTGGGAGCTGAAGCCACCCCACCCCCACCCCGCTCTTCCCACGGGTCCCCTCAGTACAAGTTAGCACACTGACTGAGGGTCAGAATAAAATAAATTCCGTAGCTTTGGGAGTTGGGAGCACTCATCTTGGATCTGCACAAAGAATTAACTACCAACTCAAACCACTCTTGTTTATTTATTGATTTGTTATTGGATAAAAATCAAGAGCCGCTGTAATGGAGAAGGCCATATCACTGTATTGCTGTCACAATTGTCATATAGCTGAAGGGATTTTTTATCCAATGTGAGGGTTTTTTCTGGCCTATGTGTGGGGCCACCTGGGCCCAAGGGCTCCTAGGCACATGCCCAAGTCACACTTACAGTAGACTTTGGGTAGAGTCCAGCAACTTGTAACTACAGGTTAGCAGCTTATAACTTAAGTCACTCAAAAAGCTTGGATTTGGAAGCAATTAGCTGTCTGTTCAGCACTGCCCTTACAAACCAGTTTGAACAGGACAAACAATGTGATGGTTTGATTTAGTGGCCTTTACTGCCTTTTTTGATGTGGCAAGCTGCTTTGACCAATGACTCTAACTTTGCCCATTAGTGTTGTTTCAGAAAATAAATCACATTCAAGCAACCACTTCCTACTGGTCTAGATAGTGATGACCAAAACATGAGTAGCCAGCAGACAGTAAATTTTCCATTTTTACGAGACATTAAACAGAGACTCTGCATTGACCTCTTATTTTCATAAGACATGATCACACCACAGATCCATTTTCACATGATCATAGCATGTGGAAGACTAACCTTTACCCAACTACTATTTCATGAGTGGCACACTCATATAGGGGGAAGAAACAGGTCAGAGTCGTACCTAATTTGGCATTATTGACTATATGACAGTAACTATGAGCAAGGAGGGAAAAAAATGGAGATTTAAAACTCTGGGAGCACAATTGCTATCAGTGTGCATTTCACCCTAATACATCCCCATGGAATCTGGCCCACGGTAAATGTATTGCTGAACTCAATACTAATATCAGTCTTTAAACGTAGCATTGATGATTGACCGTGAAGCATGGCAATATTTAGCGTAATGTCTCTGAATAAGAAAAGTGTCCATGTAGTAAATAATACTGAGCCCAAACACCCATGTACACACGTGTGCGCACATACACAATCACACACATACATACACACATACACATAATGTGTAAGTGTAATATTACCAGGGTGATGTTTGTGTGTACAAAGAATAACACACTTAACAAGTACTTAACAAAGTACCTTCTGCTCAGTGAGAGTGCTGTGAAAAATGAAGGGGGCTGGCAGGGGTTGCTGGTAATCTTCGCTCTGGTGTCCATCTTTATTATCTTGGTCAATGGACAGAAGTGGATCCTTAGGTAAAAATACCCACGCCTGCTTCTCATCAATGTGATGCTCTTATCTGGCATTTGAAATACGTTCGGGATGAGCGAGTGCATGATGTATGGGCCCAAAGCTGAGATTATATTTATATACTGTATGTAGAAAACACAATATATATATAATACATATTATATTATATTATATTATATTATATTATATTATATTATATTATATTATATTATATTATATTATATTATATTATATTACTATAGGCATCAAAACAGAAGTTGGTGAGTAAATCCAGAACCTTTGCAGAGAGGTTGTGTTTTAATTTGTTTTTTATGGGTATTCACCGGTTTGATGCTAACAGGTGCTAATCCTAATGCCTAACAGTTCGGCTGTCTGGGTCTTGGAGGTGGCAGTGTAGTACAGCATGGTATTATGTGCATAAAAGTAGAATTTGGAGCATTAACAGAAATGAAAAAAGAAAATGTAACTACAGATGTCTACTGTATATGGAGTGTAAAATGAAGTGGATATAAAATTAAATGTTTTCCAATGGTAAGGATTTGGAGTTAAAGGGATATATAATCCATTTTACATGATCTTAAAGTGCTTCTCCTACCTTCAAAATAGCTAGCTGACCAGTAGTGACTGAATCTACCTTGTGCATTTCCATGTTGTTGTTTGTTTCAGTAGTTTTGATTTTGCTTGTCAGATATTAGGGGATAAACAATGAATTCCTTTTCAGTGTAGGCCTTTTTAGTAAAGCAGATGTGACTGTTTAATAACAGTGTTTTAAAATGTAAGTTTATTAAATTTCTATTCTGCCTTGTTGAGCAATTGGTTATTCTGAGGAAACCTTCAAAACTTCCATTTGTCTTTGATGTTTTGTGTTTTTTGTTTTTTTTACTTTCATGTATATCCTAAAACAGACACATATGAGGCTAGGACATATTAAAGTTCATTCCTGCTATTGACAGACAAAGTGAAGGGGTTAACTGCAACAACAGTCTCCACCTTTGAAGTGCAACAGATATCAATCCAGCACAGAAAGACAAGAGGGAACATTAGCTGGGTTTCAGAATGACAAGGTGAGAAATTGCAGCTCACAGCCCGCAATAGTTCCACTCTAGTGAGCTATTGATTTTGTCCCCAGTTTTTCTAAGGCTCGGGACACTCTACGGCCTTTGGTGGCACTCTTTGGTTCTCCTCTGGGATGTAGGAAAAAGGACCTTGCCTTTGAACAAGTAACTCAAATGTGTGGGGAATCGGTCAGGGGAACACCTCCAGAGATGGCTGTCCCTGTTTTTAAACTGAGACAATAGTCGTCTTTGTCTGCAACCGCATCCCTAGGCTGCTAACACTTGCTTAGAGTCAGTCAAGTGCAAAGAGAAAGAGACAGGAATTGAAAACAAATATGACTGGTGGGAGAAAAATGAAAAATGCAGTAAGTGCACTTTTATATCCACACACTCATCAGGAAGAGTCAGTGACATGCAAAGAGAAGTGAGGATAGGAGGACAGAGGGACGGGGCAGTGGGGCCACAGGAGACATCGACATATCAGAACACAATAGCCAGATAACTTCGCTTAACAAAGGCACTTGAGCTGTCCAGTGTCACACCATAATCACCATGATATATTAAACATAAGCAGTCATGCTAATGAGATCATTAAGCTAATTCATGCATTAATTAGTAAATAATTTAATGTCAACATACTTGTCTTAAAATAACACTTGGCGGTATTGATATGAACTCCATATTTTACAGCATTAAGGAGTTGTAATAGTTTGAAGAAAATCAGTTATATCTCATTAATATGCAAATGTATGCAGCAAGGTGCTCCAAAATCTAATCAGATCATCTGCTCCACTGGTTCTCAACCATGTGCCATTGTGACCTGACAGTCTGCAGGTTTTCATCTCAACCAAACACAACGTTAGCTGATTTCACTGATAAGCATCTTCAACCAGAGAGGTAGTAGTGTTCGGTTGGGCTAAAAGTCTGCATACTCTTCAGACCAGATGGCATATGGTTGAGAACCACTGATCTACTCTATAGGGGGAACCTGTGGTGTAAGTATGACGTCTCTATCATGTATATGTCTTGAGTTATCATGTTCACAAGAATGTGTCTACACACAGACACACACACACACACACACACACACACACAGGCAACACCATGACAACATAATATCCCACACCATGCACCACTGTGGTGAGACCATCACCATAAAGCCCTTTGAGACTTGACTGTGATAAAGGGCCGTATAAATAAACAAGACTAGACTAGACTAGACCAGACCAGATCATCAGTAGTGTTACATGTGTTATGCTATCTTTATATTACATGTTTGCTTATTTTGTGTGGTTCTTTGTAAACTGTATCTTTTTTCTCATCTCATCATTTGTCTCCATAGATGAGCCCCTACTGTTTACCTTTTCAACCATGTACATGTCAGTATAGTTTCAGGTTGTCACAGATGCCACAGAGTCAATACAGTTCAAAAGTTAATCTAAAACACTGTGAAGAGTCTTCACCTTGAGTGGGTATTCCATCACTGCAATGGATCACTATGGATGAATCTCCATCCATTTGTTTGTCCATCTGTCTGTCCATTGCACAATATCTCAAACCACTGACAGGATTTTGATTAAACTTGGGAATGATGCATCTCAGCACTACATTTTAGCATTTTCAAAATTACACTGATTGGCCCTACAATGATAAAGGCTGGACTGTATTATTTGTGGAGGACAACATGTTTAGTTACCAGCAATTAAGTCTGGCTGGGATCAGTTGCCCTGATGAAGGCGTAAGCCGAAAAACATGTTGGAATAAACCTTATCTTATCTAGAAGTGTGAAGCTATCTCTTTTTCACTTTTGTTTGGGTGTGTGTTCTGCTCTTTTCACTTTTAATGGGATTAGTATCTATTCACACAGGTGGAGTCAAAACTGAGCTCATGTCAGAATTTGTGGCATTTTCACCTGGGAGCAAATTCTATTTCCTAGAGCAAATTGCAAACAAATATTCAGTACAATAGCAGCGATATCATTGTCACAATAATAGATAACTTTGACAGAAAAGTCTCTTTTAGACATACTTTGGAGGCACTGGGGACTACAGAGTGGAGCTACAAGTCAATTTCAATTCAAAGTTTGTGATAAAGCAATGGATGTATGTAAAGTTGTCATGGATAGATGTAAACATATTGATAGCCACTGTAGAGGTGAAAAAAACTAAATAACACTGAGCATTTTTTGTATTAGGCATTCTGTAGCTGAACAATATCAGTCATGTTGTTTGATAAGGGAAACAAGAAACCCATGACAAAAAGAAGACAAACATATTTATTTTTCAGTCTAAGGGGTTGCTACATGGATAGTCTGGTCTACGTGCTAAAACCAGTAGTATGGCAGCAGCAGTGACGGCATTAAGGCAGGCAGACGGGCAGACAGACAGGCAGACAGGCAGACGGGCGGGCGGCAGATAAAGAGGACTCTTTATTAGTCTCGGCTCATTGTGCCACTCTGATTTCTTTCTACTTCCTAATTGGCTGGCTTCCGTCGGCTTGGCGGCCATATTTCAGTTTAAAGGGGAAGGCTCCATGGGTCACGGGAATAAAGGGGCCCATTTGACAGGTCAGCAGCCTGATGTCTACAGCATAGTCTTAGGTCAAAGGTCAAACTAACATCAAGATAGGCAGGTCCAGTGTAGGTCAGCCCCTACACTGGAAAGCCCAGTAACTAAACCGGCAGACTAACTGGAATGTATCTTAGCATTAGGAATATCTCTTGAGAATGAGAAAGAGGATGAGGTAATTATTTTCAAGTAAATTATTTAAAAAGATTAGGCAAGCTTAATATTGTTAGCAGGAATGATCATTAGAGACTCAATCTTTTGGCCCATATTGTTTCACTCATATTAGTTAATATCTCCAAAGAGGTTTCATCTAATATACAGTGTTAGAAGCAGTGGAACAGTAGAGTTAAAACATTCCACATTTTAGTTGCATACTTATGGAAATAGTCAGCTAACCTGCTTATGGCCAGTGCCAATATTGTCACAACTTAAGCCCTTTAAACATAAATCCAATCAAAGAAATATCTGATGTGTGCATTCAATTGCTGAATAAACGAATTGGAAAATATTATACTTTTATACTGAAAATAGGTGATTGACTATCTTTCAATAGCAACTGCTCTGTCATTTCAACAATCCAGTATAAATTATGTTGTTGGTCATCAGTAGCCTAAATCAAGATACTAGAAATGTGTGTACAAATTAAAATCTGAAGCTTAATGAATTAGTCAACAGTCATGCCCATTTCATCCTCCAAGCCTTACTCAAAGCATTAATCCATTATCTCAAATCACACACAGAGAGATGCAGACAGAGACACATTCACAGATACACAAATAGACAGAGAGACAGACACACACACACACACACACACAACCCAGTCTCAGTGTAACTATTGCAGAGTAACAACAGCTCTACTATGCAGGGTATGGTCAAAACAGGGAGCTCATAGTTATGTATTTTGAGTCTTTCTGATTATAGTAATCTGATTACAAAAAGTTTGATTTGTAGCTGTAATACAATACAGTTTCTAAAAAGCAGCAAAATGATTTCAGGTTGAAGTTGGTGGTGGTTTGGAATAAATTGACTACTTATTATCCTATATATTATGGAAGTAATTGACAACAATTTTAAAGAGGGATTTAGTTTCTACAACAGATCACATATTGGAATCTACCCTCCCAACTCATATAGCATTGATGTTAGCCTCTAGGAGATGAGATGCCCAAAATCATGAGAGAGAAAAGCACCGCATGCAATTAAACAACCAACTATCACTACAGCAAGTCTTTATGTACTTTGTTTATTTCGACCATACCCATTTACACACACACACACACACACAATAATACATGTACATTATTTCCCCTCTGAATCACTTATACATAAAAATACATATGCACAAGCACACGTACATACACACACACACACACACACACACACACACACACACACACACACGTGCACACACACACAAATACAGGACAGTCTGCCTGGCACCAGACAGCAGTGCACGGCCAAGTGAGATGTGTGAGAGCCCCCTGCTGCCAAGAGGCGGACAGGAAGAAGAAACAAACCCTCTCTAATGGAGACATGACATGCTCGCCGGGGCGGAAACTCAAACAAACGATTAATGGTCCATGGAGCCTTCAGTACAGCAGCAAAATACCCTCCACTCCTCCCCCTCTCTGTACTCTCTCCCTCTCTCGCTCTCTCTTTCTCTCTCCCATGTTGGCTGGGGGGCTCGACATTTCAAGACCCAGGCCTCTACACTAAGGCGACATATTTCTGCCACCCCCCTACCCCAGTTCCCTCACCCTCCGCCTCCACGCTTTGTGTTCTACAGAGACCCCTGAACTGAATTAAGTGGACAACACAACAAGAACATTATGAACATTTCACAAGAACCTAATGTACTAAAAGAGAGTGATTTAGAGGTATAAAACTTTCCTCATCATGACAGACTGGTGTTCATTTACTGTTGTCTTCAACCTGTTCAATCAGTCAACAGGTTGCATGTCTGAAAATGTCTGATCTCATCTCTAAAATTAGTTGCATGTACTGTGTATACAGTATATATGCTACCTATGTCTGCTCTGGATTGTAAGACTTTTCTGTATCAATTAGCAAGAGATAGAAGGAAAAGCTCTGTCCTCCCAGAAAGAGTCTTGTCTCCACGTTGTTTGGTGAAGAGCAGCTCACCCTTGTTTGGCCAAATTCTGGTGGAGGCTGTGACCTAACAAGGCACCAGTGACGCAGCACCAAATGAGACTACAGGCCCTGGGAAAAAGAGGAAGAGTACACATGCTCCTGAAAGGTCCCATTGAAATATGTTCCAACCACAAACATGGTGACCAGATACAAACATGACGCAAAATAAGGCTGACGCTATAAGAAACATTGTAACTGACCAAATGGTCAGTAAAGGGTTTTTGTAAAAACATAGTGTGTAGCTGATCAAATGGGTACTATGCTTCTTGCACAGCTGTGAGTTTTGTAACTTGATCTCATTTATGTATTTATCCCCTCATTTACCCGCCCAAAAAAAACTGAAATACCATATTAGAGAGGTTTTAGACATAGACATAGACACTAGCAGTATTTAATCACAGAGCAAGCTTTTTCCCAGTGACACCACTTGGCTGGTGAAGGCTGCAGGGACTAGGCTAGGCGTATGAATGGGTCCAGGAAGCGGTAGGGTGAGGGTCTTCCATTCTCATGGGGCCATGGAGGTCCATCCAATCCAGTAGCTGGTGCTGTCTCCTCCTTTGTCTCCCCTCCCAGCTCCTCCAAAATCCCAAATCCCTGCAAAGAGTAACGAAAGAGAAGGGAAGAAGGGAAGCCCCTTACGTTCATGTGTTTTGATTAGCAGGTAATGATCTTTGATCTAATGCGCTGACTGGGAAAGTGCGGCTCCCATAGAAATCCGGTGGATGCTTGGCCGACCTGGAGCCAGTGTCACTTCTCGTTAGGGCCTGCAGCTCCGTGACCTCCCCATCGCCAGTCCCAGCCCCCGCCTCGCAGCATGTGCGCCCCGCGTAATGATATCAATAGCAGCAGGGGTGCAATGAATACAAATCCGCGTGCAGAATGTTTGGACAAGAATTCGCTCCCAGCCCTCCCTCCCCTCGCCGCCCCACTCACCACCGTTCAACCTCTATCCCCCACACAAAGGCCTGGTTTAGGCTGTAATCTGGATGGTTGATTTCACGCAAAATAGTTGGCTATTGCAAAGAACAAACTCCCCCTAGTGGTTGGCTGTGGCGCTATACGTTACACACTATAGAAAGTCAGTTTTTACATCCGCACCCACCAGGTTAACAATATTGGGCATAATAAGCAGAGTATGTGAAAATGTGTTTGATTATGCTGAATTGTTAAAATGTATTAGTGCATGCAACTAAAATAAAGTATATGACAATGATTGTTACATGCTTAGTTGAAAGAATAAAAAAAATAATTTGCCCAGTTGTTTAAAATGGGGCAGTTCACATAATATTTTCAATATGATAAAGTGTTTCACATTGTCTGCAATATCGCAGTTCTTCTCTATAGTACCAAACTAAAACATTGACTTTTAACCTAAATGTCAAAGCACTGACAAATAGTTTGCATGGCCTAACTGCAGCATAAATAGAAATGTATTATGTCACTATTAAATATATCCAACACCAATTGGCTGCTGCAAAAGGAAACGACATAGTTTGAGTGCTATGACCAACCTCAGGCTCAGCCATCCCCTATTGAACACACTGTCCAGTGTTGGACCTGACATGGCAGCCATCTGATTTCCGTCTCTGGTATTGACACAGCCGTTTAAGGCAGCCTGGCCACCGGTGCCCATAACAAAGGTATGTTCATGGAACCAGCCAAAGAAAGCCTCAGTTAAATCATAGAGGAAAGACCCTTTGCGTTTCTTGTCCGAATTAACAAGACTGGAAAGAGCCATAAAAAATTCCTGCTATGAGACCTGTTTACTATCAATTACTGGGGCACAATGCAGCCACACTGTGAACATACATGTGCTGCAGCCATGTGCCTCTCTGCGAGGATTGCATGCCAAGCGCACATGCCTAGTATACACAGAGCCTCTCTTCTTCACTGCAACACTTACCTGGTTCATTACTGCTGTCTGAACACACCTCCGTTGCGTTCTACAGAGCTCTCAATTACATGGTTCAATGTTTAATGTGCTGTGAAATGTTGCAGTGTCAAGAACAATATGCAAGATCTTCTGATGCCTCAGTTTCGATTATCAGTATGGAAGAATGCATACAGTAGATGAAGCAGGGGAATCACCAAAAATGACAACCTTCAGCGTGCAGGTCGCTGAATATTCACAGCATCATGAAAATACTGAAATATTTAACTCAAACAGAGAGCGGCCTACTGATGTTAAATGTGGTGTAAAATACATCCAGTAGAAGTAAAAGTATTTGTCTAGGAAATTACCCAAATAATTATAAAACAGTACATAATAAAAATACAAAAAACAGTGCTCATGTACTTGCTTTGAATAACTTTTATTTGGGTCTTACCCCCCCGCCCCCCCAATCTGTTTAACCTATTTTATTTATTATTTTGCCATACAAATAACTGCATAGGTAAATATCACCCCAAGTAAATTTGTACAGTATAAACTAAGTTGGGTAAATGCACTTACTCCAGTATCATAACAAGAGCAGTTGTAATTGGTTTCACTTGGTAATTTTCCACTTTTTCCTCTAGCCTAGTACATCATTCACATTTTAACCATAGGCGTAGTGATGCTCATAATTAGCTATGTCTGCCGATTTATTTTTAATGGACAAAATATGACAGGAAATGTTTGAGAGAAACGTCCATGTTGATCGTTATCCAAAGAATGTTGAAGAAGATCTTGTGAGTCCAGAAAGAGAGACATTTTGCTGGAACATTTTTACAGCATAAGCTTTCAAAGTGCCTGCTACCAGATAGGTTTGTTTCTGTGGTGTTACTGTATTCTGTGGTGAGCCATTCCTCTAAATAAGCATTTCCATTCCTACCAATCATTAGGAATGGCAGGAAAAGCACATGGTATGAGATGACACTGCTCACGCGAGCGGTTTGGACACTCCTTCACCACTCTTTAATTAAAGTGCAGTAAGTCCATCTTGTCACGCAGAAATGGTTGACATGCGTTATTTACTTACCCAAATCCGAGACCCGCTCCTTGCCACAGATTGACAGAAATTCTTAGCTTGCGGCCTGTCATCAACAAGGATGACACTGTTTAAAATCTGCTAATTGCAAACACACAAGTGTGTGCAGTCTGTCATTCTGTGGTGCAAGAGGCAAATTAATTATTTTCCTCAGCTGTCTTGGAGGAGGTGAGGCCTGCTGTGCCTTCTGTTTGTTTTCTAAAATGACTTGTACGAGAATACATTTCCCTTTCATTATTTTGTGATGAATTACATTTCCATTTTTAGTTTTATTTATATGAAAGTAAATGCATTAATTCATTTTCAAATTTTGCCCTAAGTTTTAATAAGGTTTTTAGATTAGAATTACCAGTTACACACATAAAGCATTAGATTTTTTTATTAAAAGAGTCCCAGAAGACACAGATCGGTCAAATCTGGAAGGTGTTGAATATTTTATCATCTAATGTATAGTCATTTTGAAAACCCTGCTTGACATTTACACCGGTGTGAGGATTCCCATCTCCACTGACTTAACACTCAGGGACTCTTTGTTTCAAAAGCTTTTTATTCAAGTACATCTCAAATGCATTAGCATTAACATGACTACAGGAAATTAAACCTTTATGTGCATATAAAGAAAGCTTCCAGATTCGCACACTTCTTTTGTCATACTGTGCCTGGATGATTTCAATATTCTGTTTTTATTGCATCAATCGCTTTATTACTTTGTTATTTTGTATATGGATAAGTAGTACAGAAAAATGTGGTGAAAATCTACTCAACACATCCAGATGATTTTCCCATAACAAGATATCCTTCTAATGTTTGATTTGTAATGAAAAGTGAAATGGCCTCCAACTCAATCGAGACTCAATGAGAGGAAAGATGAAGATAAATAGGTACATCTGGCTTTCAGCAAAACTCTAAAGGAAATCTAGATAACCAAGGAGGGTCTGGTTATTCATCACCATCCAGACATGCTGCCCATATGCAACTGTAACAGCTTAGAAAAACAGAGACGGACAGACGGCAACTCACCAGCCATGCATACTCAAAAGCAGCACCTGACTTTGGGTCCTGTCTGAAAAACATTTACAGAGGGGTACTGTAGAGGAACAGAAGAGAAAGCGATGGATTGGCAGTTGGGCCAGTAGGGCACCTGGTTAATGTCACCTATCATCCAGACCCTCAGTGCCCCACACATCCCTTTGCATCCCTCTCTCTTTTTCTCTCCCCGCTTTTCCTCAAGGGAGCAACTTTTTCTCCAGATCCTGACTGACATAAACCCCTGAGCCTCAGACCCTGAACAGAATTTGCTGCAGACCCTGGGCTGCTTGTCTCTGTCTCCTTCATCTATCTCTTTCTTCCACGATTTCCATCCCCTTAACCATTGCTCCCTTTGTTCTTGCAGTCGATCGATGCGCCATAACTCAACTGGCCTCTGGTGTTTGATGTCTAAGCTCTGGATATCATTTCAACCATTTTAGTTGAACCAGTGAACCACACTGACAATACCTGTCTCACGAACACAAGTGTGCAAATGAGCGTGAATGCACACACATGCACATACACACATACATAGACACACACACAAAGACAATACACAATGCATACACACTCACAGAAAGACAGAGATAATGCCAGTGAGAAAGAAAGAGAGATACTGTGGTTTGTTGGTAAATCTTGATATACAGTAGGCCTGTAACAGTCAAAAGACTGACCGTTCTGTAGCACCCTTGGTTTGAGACATGAAAATGAAAAACATGATGTTCAGTTTAGTGATTTGAAAAACTACAGCCTATAGCTAAACCACTTGATGGCTGTGTGCTACTTGCATGATGCCTTCTGACACAAAAACTACATCTTTTTCTGATCATAAGACAACAGACATTTTATAATAAAGCAGATTGTTGTGCAATGTTTCCATGTACAGTATGTATGTATGTATGATAAGTTTATAACGGTTCAGTTGCTACCTTTAACTATGAAGCAAAGTAGCCTGAGGAGATGAAGACAGCTGATTAACTAGGGTGACAGAGAGCCTATATCATATATTCAAATAAACTGCCAATTATTCAATATCATGAGTAATAATCATGCTTATGTATTTAAACAATTAATTTCCATCTATGTATGGAAATGCTGTCAGCACGACACAGGTAGCCAATCAGTAAAGCAAGGTATGGTTGATTTAAGTTTCCCTCCATAATGTAAGACATGCAAACTTGGTGGTGATTTGTTGGCTGCCATTCCAATGTGAATCAGACCAGGTAAAAACTACTTGTTTGTTTTTTATGTTTGAACTTTAATCTTGGCCTGTCTTTGAACTTTAGCCTTGTTGGATTTGAGCCTGGTCTTCCAAATTTTTGTGAAATGAGCACAATGTCTTAAAATGCTAATTTGTGGTCCATGCAATAAAAGAAAAACACTTTTCCCCACATCAAAAGGATTGCACGACAAGACAAGACTAGAAACAGGCAGTAGTTTGTCATTGAAATAGTGCGGTGGAAAGTAACGGTGTTGTGGTCGTGATGGTGGATGGGCGTATGTATTTGCCTTCAACTCCGACTACCTAGGTTCAATTCCCAACTCATGCCAAGAAGCTTTCTTCTGTGACTTAAGTTTTAATTTTTAGCAAATAAGCAGTTTTGCTTATTTAACAATGACCAAAACCTTACTCTAACCTTAACACAATTGTTTTAGTTGCCTAACTTTAACCCTAACCTTAACCAAAGTTGTTTTACTTCCCTAAACTGTTAGCTAACCTTTTCATGTGACAGGCAAAATTGTACTATTGTTAAATAACAATAGCACAGAGTTGGTAGTGGAGGAATGTAATGTTCACATAATTGGTGTCCACAAAAAGTAATATGCGTTTCAGAATTTGTGCTCATTTCACAAAATTTTAGACTGTGTGGTGGATTTACCAGATGGAGCTGAAAGAATTTGAATTTGTTTGTCTTTTGCTTACTGCCTCAAACAACATTCTTTAGGCATTTGTACTGGATTTTGCATTGCACTGTGGTCTCTGTCAAGTGGAACTTGGAAATTGCAAGTATTTAAATTAGGTCTATTATTTTCATAGTTGTAAATATATCTATAACTTTTATCGACCTCTATGGCCGACCAACATCAAAAGGTCTCTGACACAGCTTACGGTGGCCTGTAATTGACTGAAGTAATATAGTCACATTTTCACAAGAGAGTAGCCAAAGCTAGCTAATTAGAACAGAAATTCAAATTCAAGAAATGTCTAGTGAAGAGGTAATATATCACAAGCTGCTGTACTGTAATAATAATTGATTATTATTCTATTACCATCAACTATTTCTATCTCACAATTCATTTGTCTACGACTTTTCCATTTACACTCTCTGTTTGAGCCACACTTTGACTTTTTAAAGACATGCACCCAGGGTTCCGCGCTAAAAATAATACAAAGTCCAACCCTCACTGTAGTAAAAGTTGTTCTCATTGGCCAGCTGACACCCTGTCTGCAGTCAGTAGGCCATAGCATGTTACTAATGCTAGCTAGCAGCACAATGTCAGGGACCGGCGTCCCTCAACTTTAGCCTGGTCTAACAGACCAGATGAAGCACTAACTTGACTCTGTGCCATCACAGTCTTCCTTCAGCCATCCAACAATGGTGGAGTAAATCCAGTGGATGGTAATAGCTAGCATTAGCTGTTAGCTGGGAGTTAACTTTAGCCTACCACCAGCGATTAGGTTGTGCGCTACCTAGCCACTACTAGCATACTGAGTAAAAAAAAGTTTCCCAAAAGAGCCATCAAGATCTCATCCTACTGATTTACAGTGGCTTAAAATGAAGTTTTGAGAAACTGTGACTTGTTCAGTATGACAGTAACAAATAACATAATAACAGATGACAAACTACAGAGTCTGTTTGAATTTATGTTAATGATTAAGCACTAATGGCAAAAATATATATTAAAATAGGGAGCATGGTCATGGGGGTATGGGATAGATGAGTTTTGATGGTGATATGGTCACATATTAAAGTACTTTCAATAGCGTAAGCATATATTTTTTCTGTGTATTTTGTCATTGTACTTTCTATATTTTCTGAGTGTCCTGGT
The DNA here is from genome assembly GCF_046629955.1 of Centroberyx affinis. NCBI lineage: Eukaryota > Metazoa > Chordata > Actinopteri > Beryciformes > Berycidae > Centroberyx > Centroberyx affinis. The sequence goes on from NW_027279783.1 coordinate 53,884, forward strand.
TAGCATGTATATAGACTATCGATGCCTACTCACTGCAAAGAAAAAGATTACTTTCATCTGTCCTATGTACTTGTGGTGACGTCACATACCAGGTGACAGTGAAGCCCACATAGGACGAATGAACAAGTGTTTCTAATTTTAATTTGCCCTGACAAAGATCCATCATGGATCAAAACATTGTCAAGCAATAGAGCTGACTCATACTTCAGTGAGCGGGTTCTACCTTTTAACTGATGTTCGGCACTTAACCCAGCACCTGCTGTCGATGTGCGTATAGGTAATTCTTAGCTAAAATATGCATGCCAAAAGATATATACTGTGTCAAAAGATATATTAATTTTACAGTGGGAGAAGTGTATTCCTGCATTCTGTCTCAAACGAGTAGGGCAGCTGAAAAATCCAATCAAATATGGGCTCTCCGACAGAGGTGGTCTACTGGGGTCAACAATAAATCCTGATATTCTTTTTCACCAAAATGGGGAAGCAAAGTTATCAAGTCACTCTTTGTGGTTGCATTCAAAGCTCTGTGAGAAAAGGCTTCACCTCTCCATAGGCTGTAATTAATTGTTGGCTGCTAAAGAAGAAGCTGAGTTTTGCAGTGTTTTACCATTTTCATAGGCTTATCTATTGAGAAATGACTGCTCTGGTTAAGTCCATCCAGTAAAGTATTCATAGAAAATATTTTGTATTTGACAGTGGGAACATTTTTGAGGATTTTCACAGGAAGGAACGCAACCATCAAGGCTGCTAGTTGTCACTTTTTGTAACATAAGCAGGTGGTACAACTTTTCACTTGAATTTGAAATCACTCCTCCAAAATCCAATGTGTCAATATGTCTATATCTAAATTTCGACAGTCAAAATGTTGGACAATTACATTTCTTCCATGTCGAAAACATGTGAACTGTGACCACAAAACCAAGGGACATACTAAACCAAGAGATTTGTGAACCATTCCACCTCTAACGTATACTACACAATTATTTATTTTCTGAACCTGACTACGTAGAAGGTGTATTCTGATAGAAATCATTAGCCTTGCAATCTATACAATTCCTACCTCGGCTCCATTGAAGCATGCTGACTTACCAAACCATAGCTGCAAGAGATCTGATTTGACCTATCATGTCAAGAGATGGAGTAGTGTGTTCAGGTGCAATGAGCTGGGAGGGAGTGCGGTTGTCATGTTCCCTAACGTGTAGCAGGATGTATTGCTGGCAGAAGCAGCAGGGGAGATACAGAGTCTCTCCTGAACACTCACAGGCTCATGAAAGAATGATGGTTGATTACCTGTAGGAGATGAGGTGGGCCCTCCAGAGTCATAGGATAGCACTCTAGCCATGCCAGAGCTACACTGCTAAAGGTGACTGAGGGAGAGGGAAAGAGAAATCTATCTACCTCTGTCCTTTGCTGTTGTTAATTAATTACATTTTATTTATTATTAATTGTATAATTGTCCAGATATAGAATAATATAACATTTTTAAAAATTACTATGAGATCTGAGCTTTGCTTCGTGCATTTAATTCAACCCAGTATTTTACTTAATTGATTTCAAGCCTGAATCCATTTCACACATTTCCTAACTGTGCACTTTTAATTATGTATTTAATTATTTATTTACTAAGGCAGTGTCTACATTTTATTTCTCAGACAAATACACTGTTTAAAGAAATTGTTCTGAAACCAACATTGTTGTGGCATCTGGGCAGCCAGCAAATGAACAGACCAAAAACGTGAAATTATTTCCTGTGAAGTTGACACAAATAATATATATTATTTCAGTCTGCAAATACTGGTGGTTATTCATTAATCCACAAATAGATATGTGTGCATGAAACTTTAAAAACTATACCAAAATTTAGGCTTTAGTTTATCAAGCAATACCTGTAATTCAGTACCTGTAAACATCAGCACCTTGGTTACACTCATTTTCTTGGTTTGAAAACACAATCATGGTGTTGCAAGTCACTTTTCCTTCTATATTCTTCTATAGACTTTCTTGTCAATACCCTATTTTGTGCCACAGCCCCACTCTCTAGGAGAACAAGGTCCAGATGGCTTGGGGGCCCCGTCAGTCTCCCTCTACCAGCCACTCTGCTTATCGGCAAGTTCATTTCACTTCAAGGAACTACTGACAGCTCTGTTAATTAGCACCTTTAGCCCTTTTCCCAGACATGGACAAGCCTAGGATGATCATATGTCTATTAACTCTTACCCTCTTTCTGCATCTTTAACTTGTTGCGCCAGTTGGCTTTCCTTTGATATACTGTGAAGTCGACTTAAGAAAGCTGAATGCAATGTTACGCAAATATGTGCAAATTAGTGGAGAATGACACCAATTTTATCTGTATATAACAGACTATTTCTCTGCTTCAAGGCAGAATTGAATGGAGAGGTAGTTGACAGACATTAGAAATAAAATTGTCATTTAAGCAACAAAACATAGTTCTAGATCAGAGAGTCAGAGTTTGGGTCAGTAAACCACTGAATTGCTTCATCAGGAAATTGTATTTATATAGATAAAGACAAAAGATTTTTTCCCTACACACAGCACACAATGTTTCTTGTTTCATGTGCAAATTAGTTTTGTGGCAAACCTGAAGTGAACTTTCCATTACCTCCAGATGTTTGCTGTATTTGCCACAAAAGAGAAAAATTGGCAAACTCATGGCAACATTTTGTGGCAAACTATTTTGGTTGCTGTGAATGCATCACAAAGTAGCTGCAAGTTTGCAAAAAACATTTCAGTTAGTCCCTTTTTTGTCAACAGTAACAAAGATACGATTATTACAGAGCCCAACATTTTTGCTGAATCATGGTCATTATAATAAGTCATAAAACCATCATCTTATCATCATCAACATCACCGCCGCCATCTGTACTACACCAACAAACACAAAATCCAAAACCTATCAAAAGGCTTTCCCTCACTTTGGATGACATTGTTCTACTATGATCATAACAGTGGCATCAGTCCAGCGTCAGTTCCAGGCCCTTGGCCTCTACCCTCAGCGGAACTGAGTTCCTGACCTGTTGGTCATTTGTCCGAAGTCCTGGCTAGACCCTGGACAGCCTGCAGAGCAGAGAAATCAACCCAGAGCTTTGATCACCTATGGCCATGGATTGGGAGTAATGAAAGTGTCCCTGCTAAATTACAGTGGGGTTCAAAAGACTAATAAATAATCATGTCCACCAATTACAGGTGGCTGGCCAGGATCTAGGTCACATTCTGTAATTAAGCTGATGGCTGATGGATTGATAAAGACATTACATTTATAACAGCAACCTAGCAATAATGCTCATGCACTGCAACAAACTAACTGAAATGTATGTTATCCAACCTGAAAAAAAAATCCTGGTTTTCTATCAATGAATGAATAATGTGAATAGCAAGGTGATATTTTTTTCTGTGAGCTGTTCATTTTCCCCTTATCAGTAACCAAACGGTTCAGTTCATGAAGAGTCTGCCAAAGAGTCTTGACACCGAGTGATCCTGATATAATTTGGTCATTTATAGAGGTGAATAAAAAGAAAGAGCTGGCCATGGGCCTAATCCTCCGGTGTGTTTGAAGTGGTTGGGTAGGGGCGGGACAAGGGGTGTTGATTGATGGCCACTTGTCCTATAGGGCCGGTTTGGGCTTCCTCCAGAAGGTCACGTCCTGTCTGGCCCCTGTCCACTACACACTTCCACAACATATCCGGGGTCTCAGCCCTCCAACCAGGCTGACGCACACACCATACACACACACACACAAACTCTGTACCCCCTTGGCGCCATGCTGCGGTGGTGGTCAGGGCCTTGCGTGCCATCCAAGGTCTGGTGTGAGGGGGAGGGGAGGAAACATGAAGGAGAAAGAGATGGGAAAATGGGGCTGGACCTATCGCAGCGCTAAAGTTTCCTTATGGAAAAGGTTACAATCCCCCGCCTCTCCCTTTCCAGTCACTGTAACTATAATTTTAGGTCATTCCGTCTTTCACATGTATATCAGTCAGCACACCAGATGTAAAGTATATAACCTGTTAGCTTTGCACCTGGTTGTATATTAGGCTTCAAGGGACATGATTTGAAAAGACTCCCCACAACCACTCAACCCTGCACAATGTTACTGAAAAGCAGCGGCCACTTTTTAAAGATGCTGTGTACTGTTTGACTTTTCCCCAATGAATGGCACTTTTCACAAACATTTCCACACTGGCTAGGTAGTTGCTTTACAATATTTTGAAACCCACTCACAAACATCCACGATGTGAGTACTAGAAAAGCTCTTTGGGTTTCAACTGTGTGAGCTGGGACAATGGCTGTAGCACCATCTTTTGGTAATTAAGTGAAGTGCAGCAGTATGTAACAATGTGCAAAAAGGCTTTGCTGTGGGCTGATACCTTGGCAGCAGGAAATGTACGAGAGACAATAGGCTTCTTCAGATTCACTGGAGTGCAAAAATATCATTATAACATTCATGGAGTTTGGAAATAAATTGAGGTCAATTTGTGTCATCATGAGCAATTGCAATAATTGCAAGAATTTAACAAATGCATCACATACATGAATTGTGTATAGTGTATTAAAGCTTGATAAAATGTTAATTGAAACAGTTTCTAGAAAGCACAAGAAAAGATAACAATAACAAGACAACAATATAATAATAATAATAACAATAATAATCATAATCATAATAATAGCCTATATAATAACAATAATAATACATTTTATTTATATAAGTTATATAACTATTACTTGTATAAACAGTATCAGACAAGTATCGTATAAACTATCAGAGTTTACAAAGTGCTTTACAAAAAAGCATAAAAACTATAGTAAAACATATATATAAAAGATAAAAAATTGTGTGATGCATTCAAAAGAGAAAGTGGTTGAAGAATAAAAACATAAACGATTAAACGAAACAAAAGATTATAAGAGCAAAATCATAACCGTGTTACATAAAAGCAATGCTGTAAAAGTATGTTTTAAAAGATAATATTGGATTAGCAAGCCAAAGTTCCTTAGTGTATTCAACTGTCTAGGGGCCCTGATGGCAAAAGCACGATCACCCTTAGTCAAGCTTAGTCTAGACTGCAGAGCGGTCAGAAGGGCCCTGCTCAGGGTGTCAGGCTGCACCAAGGCTCTTAGGGACTAGGAGGGCTGCAATGTAGCTACATCAGTAAAATCTTAAAGTCAACTCTAAATCTGAATGAATACAATAATAATCCAACAGCAGGGGTGCTTGCATTTTCACCTTTATTATGTGATAGTTCATAGAGGAAGACAGGAAAGACTGGGAGAGAGAGGGGGATGATATGCGACAAAGATCCTGGTCCGGAGTCAAAGCCCGGACGCCACGTTTACATGGTACACGCCTTAGACCACTGAGCCACCATGACACCCCTTTAACAACAATGACTAACATCCTTTTTTTCAGCACAGTGCCAAGTGGGGCTTATCAGGGCCAAGGCCTTAAACTTAAAATATGTTATAACATGGTATCAAAAACACTAGTCTAGTTTAATATAAGAAAACCCATGAAAAAACAACACCTTTCTCACAAACTGGCAAGTTATGCATCAAAAGCAACAGCTAGGGAAAAATGACATCTGTTGATAAAAGCAATTTAAATGGGATTATAAAATGTAGTGTAGATGATTATCAAAATTCACTTGGTAATGATATATTAAGAGAATATCGTTCATTTGTTACCTTTAAAAGTATAGCACAGTTGAGAAAGCATGCCTTTTGGAAATAAGATGCAAGATCACAGCAATGTAAATTTGGCTGAAAATAAGTGACGTGAAATCTAAGTCCTGTTCACCCCTGTTTGGTGTAGTGGTGGAAACTATCGTATTGGTTTATGAAGATGTGTTCAAATCTGCAAGATATATTGTAGAGAGATATTTTAATCAATTTATTTTGGTGTTCATTCCTGATGATAAAATAAACTTAAATTGCTAAACAAAAGGCTAAATAAATCAACCTTTTTGAAGCCCTGACAATATACAAAAACTAATAATAACGAAAAATAATAATTAAATGTGCTTGTGAAACATCCCCAAAATACCGATTAAACAGGACAAAAAAAAATAAATAAAATGTTTTGAGTGGCCAGCTTTTCGAGAGGGGCTCTATTTTAACAAGCCTTGACATCTTGTTATCCAGGGTTTGTCTTTAGGGTTCTCCTACTTCAATGTCCAGTGATTATTTTGATTTCCAGTGCTTCTCTGATCCTAGAGAAGACAAATGAAGTGCGTAACCACTGAGAGACAGAGTGCTCACAGAGGGTGAAAAGAGAGTCTGGGAAAACATTCCTTAGAAAAGGAAAGGAGAGGAGGGTAGAAAGAAGAACGGAAAGATGTGGTAATAACATTTTTCAAAATGCCCGGTCTCAAACAATATCAAACATAATGTCTGTTTTATTTCATAAGTCTTGACCAAATATTTGAGAACCCAGATTAGGATATATGAATATTGCTTAAGTTCAATCGAGTGAAAAAATCATAGGAGTTTAATGTTAAATGTAAATATATGACCAGCTTTTTCATAAGAGGTGCACACCATGTAGAAAATACCCATAAGAGAAGATATAGCACTTTTACTGCTGTAACCATTTGCTTCTACAAATACAAGAACTAACACTATTTGCTGTTGTGTACAATCAGAGGTCTGACACTACATAATCACACTTACACAGAATGTGTCCGAGCAGCAGAGGAGCCGTGCATATCTCACTCAGTACAGCGATTTTAGCTCAGCCTTACACTGAAATCCCATTAACCCCGAGGCAGTGCCATGATATGGTCAAGCCAAAACACACTTAAACTTTTAGTGTTCATCAATAATGCAAAGCAGATGAGAAAGAGGGATGGATTGGGCTTGGGAAGGGTTGAGGAAAGAGGAGTTGTGGGAGAAAGAGAAACAATTGCCCCTTGATGACAAAAAATTTAATGACTATTGAACTGAATTGAAATCAACTGAGGGGAATGTCTTCGTCATAGAGCCATGAGGTAGACAGAGATGTGTTGGGAGCGCTCGGGAAGCCAAGGGTCGCTTTAGGAAGCCGGGGTCGGATCTCTGCCAGAGAGGGGAGGAAGGTGTTGACTAGATGCAAACGAGTTGGCCCCATCGAAGAGCGACAGTGAAGCTGATAACCCACTTTCCACCCACCCAGAGAGGACCTCTTTATAAGGGCTTTCTCATCGGGCCCCAGGCACCTGAGCATCCCCAAAAATAACCTTCTCTGAGTCCTAATCCAATGGGCCGTGGCTCCATGCCAACATGCTTTCCCCCCTTAACAGCGCACCACAGCATATTCTCCCTGTACATCCTCTCTTCCTATAGATCACTCATTCATACAACCAAATCATCTCACTTACAGTAGACTGTATACAGTGTGTATTAATTGGATCCATCAGGGAAAGGAAAGTCAGTCAACTTTGAGACAGACTTTCAGTATGGAGGATTGAAAAGGTATTTAGCATGTTGTGTGTTACGTTTTTTGTTTCAAACCACCTGTAAAGAATTATAGAACTGTAGGATAAGGCATATTTAGACAAGCCATGAGGTAAATACCTAAAGGTAATGGACCTGTGTCAAGCAAAAGAATCTGTTTCAAGAGACTTTGTACACCCTTCAGTTGTATATTTAACCAGCTCCACCACAAATACGTTCATGTACAAACCCAGGATGGGTCCAAATGCCCACACACACACTTCTCTCACTCATACACACACACACACACACACACACACACACACACACACACACACACACAACAATCCCAACATCTATTTTCAGGGTTTGTGGTCACAATGACACAAAATGAGGACAGTGTGGGAAGACGCTGAGAGAAATAAAAAAGGAAAAAAAGACTTTTGCGTGCCGAATGTATTTCATTTTCATGGCAGGCAGGCAGGCGGCGGAAACATTGTCTTGCAGTGTGCTGTACAAGTACAAGTCCTTGCTGAAAAGCCTCTTTCCTTTCTCAGAGAGTGCATCCAGATTTACAGCTTGACAATAGTAACAGATCATAACAAAGACACAGCTCTCTAGCAGTCTCAAGACAGTCTTTATATTACAATTGGCAGATGGCGGTTAAGACAAAATGGTTTATCCCATTCTGCTTAATCAGAAAGGATAGGACTCGATACTTCAAAATTTAAGATTTGGAATCAGCAAGGCATAATGAGACAGCAGAATATTTATGTAATGAATCTATAAATCTTAAGAAATCCAAATTTCTCCCTACTGACTCCTTCAAACCCACAGGAGGCTGCTGAGATGTTTGAATGATTATTATTGTGATGGTGATCTGACAAATACTAAATCCTTTCCTCTCTGGCAGCACACTCCACCCTTTCACTGAGCGTCCCAAAACCACCATCAGAGATGAGGAGGTAGGGTGTCATTGGCTCTGAGCGTAGCCAATCAGCTTGGAGATATGTGTGGTGTTTCTGTCAAGTGGGAGGGATTAGTGCACATGTAGTTAGTTTGGCCAGTTTAGGAGCATGCAGGGGGTCAGGGGGTTCCTGATTAGCAAGAATCATGGAAACATATCAGGCAAGTCAAGGGAGTTTTAAACAGATAGAATATGTGGGTGATATAACTGGAAACAAAGAATGGAAAATGTAGACTAGATCCTGTCTCGAAAAGCAACGTATTTTCACTGACAATAGGCCTATATTCGAACTCAAATTTGAAAAATGAAAAAAAATAGTGTGGCATTTGGCATTTGAGTAAGTAGTGTGATCATTTTCACAAAGTGATTATTTTCCCAATTTTGCTCCTACTCATAACTTCAGTTGCCAACAGCCAATAAAAACCCAAGACATTTTTTTTTCTAATTAGGAACCGGTTGGCCCTGAGACATCTTCTGCAGTCCCTCTCTTGTGATCAGAAGCTAATTTAAGGTTCCCTTTAAGAGGCTGCATGGCAGGTTGTTCCAAATGTCTCCATGAGCTGCCTATTTCTAAAACAAAGCCACCGTAATTATAATATGACATTAAACCAAGCTAACCAGCAGTTGACCTAACACAGCAGTTCAACTCCACCCAATCTAAGAAAGCAGTACTGTATGACCTTTATAAACAAACCTAGGAATGTCCCGTTGATAATATTCAACCGGTAGTGAGTTGTCAGCAGTTTTCTACATAGAAGATTGAAAGTGCTGAGACAAGGGCGGCTAATGTCAGTCATGTCGGCCCTGTCATTCCTCAAGTGCCCTTTTGCCTTGTAAGCGATAGCCTGAGAAAGGGCAGCAATCTTATCATCCCAGGGAGCACACAGGGAAGAGAGGAGAGGAGACCCAGACTGGGGGGACTGGTGTTCAGGAAAGAATGAAACACAACACACACATCTGCAAACAGATGATTGAAATGATAACGGATTGAGATAACTGACATAACTACAGAAAAAATAATGTATCAACATGCATCTAGAAAGGCAATACACAGCTATTGTGGGACAGTTTTTCTTGATTCCCAAGCCATGTGCTTCTCCACATTTACATAAAAACTTGTAAAAAATGCAAAGATGGGCCAGCGCAGTAAAATCTTCAGTCCCTTGTCAATTTGTGGCCAGTGGTCAGTCAGTGGCCAGTCAAGGCCAAACTGCCTCTGCTACAGGGCACACACACACACACAACCCAGTCCCAATGTAACTATTGCCCAGCATACGTATATCCCAGTGTTATGAGAGCAGCAGCACCCTCATGCTTGGGCTCTTTGGCATATCTCAAGTGGATGCTGTGTCAGTCCTGGGAACCCTAAATAAAGATAAAGCTGCCGTTCCTGATGACTGGAGAGCTGCTGTAGCACTGAAGAGCACTGGGATTGGGAGGGGCCATCAGATAGACATAGGGAGAGAGAGGGACACACACACACACACACACACACACACACACACACACACACACACACACACACACACACTCTGTACCTTCATGCTCTGGCAACATTGTTTGTAAACTGTCATGCCAATAAAGCAAATTTAATTGAAATAGAAAGAGGGATGGCTTTACAGAGGGAGGGAGAGGAGGCAAAGCCAGGCTGTAGCTGGGTATCTGTGTGTGAGGATTAACTGATATCATAGGCAGTGAACCCTCCTTCACTCCAGTTTGTTCTCTTCCCAGACAGTTCTGGGACAGACAGTGCAGTGCCCTATCTGGATGTTATTCTATTCACCACAAATACCTTTTTATAGTAGCCCAGGTGTTTATTCCAACAATCAAATTTAAGCCTGATTGAGCCTCACTCCAAATCAAAACACCTAAATCAGACTAGCATAATCTGATCTGCCACAACCAGTATGAAATTAGTTAAAGGAATAGTTCACCCAAAAATGAAAATTCTGTCATCATCTACTCACCCTCATGCCAAATGAAACACAGGTGAAATTTGTTAGTCCATATAACACACAGGGAGGTTGCCAGCACAACTTAGTAGCAGCCTTCTCCAAAACAATTGAAGTCAATGGGACCTGTTCTTCACTATCTCTATGCAAATGGCCGATCACATCAGAAAATCAATTCCATCAGCACACCAGATGGCAATGTGCTGATTAGGTTAAATTATTTAGTTAAAACAAGACTGCCATTGGTGAAAGACCCACAGTATGGATCTGCTCAAATCAGTAGGCACAAATAAAAAAAAATAAGTTATGGTAAAAATATGATAAATTAAAATCTGTTGTTGCAACTCGGAGTGGAAAGTGTACTGCTCAGGCACCACTTGGCAGCACAGGGCTAGCAATGCATCACACATTCATTCTAAGTAATGTTAAAGGAGCAAGGGACATAATTGCATAAGACAAAAAACTGAGTTTACTCCAATTAGATGACTACATACTGTAGACATGTAAAGAGATAAACAACTTCAATAGGCTACTTTAATCAGGTGTGAACTTTTAACACAAGCTTATGGTACATATTTATTTGAGGCCAGGCATTTATTGTAAGTTTGTAGTAATGAAACTAGCATTAGAGATATACTGTATATTTTGAGTATATGGTTTTACTATTTTTTGCATGTGTGTATGCATCCCATATGAAAATATATATGGCCATGAAAGGAGATATCCTGTGTGCCTGACATATATTACATATATGTAAAAAATATTAACGAGTAATATATCCTGGCAAGCTATTTCAAAATGTAAGTAAATATATTTATGTAGGCAATAAAGTATCCGGGGATGAGTACATTTAAAACATCAGTAAATGCATTCATGAATAATGTAACTTGGGATAAGCTCATATTTCAAAATATACTCTTGGATAATGTATCCACGGATAAGATCAATTTAAATATATTCCATGTTGTATGTATTTTTGTACTATGTATGTAAATACATGTAAATGCATGCAGTGGCCATTTTTGTATTGTCTTACATTTTCTCTATATACTGTACATATATGGTTAAAAGATACACGATTTTAATGTATGGGGTTTCCATATATATCAACACTACATGTTAAAATGTATGGAAATATATTTTTGCATTTGGGATGTATTATTTTTAGTACCTTTTATTTTGTCCTGTATACAGTATATGAGTAACAGTATACTATTTTACTATACGTAATAGTAACAAGTTGGGCTAATGTGAGAATAATATCAATAAGACATTAATTTTTGGTTTGTTTTAATGAGGACTGGGAACATTGATACAGTTGTGACTCGTACTGTACTGCAATGTAAACTGAGGTATACCATGCAGGGTTTGCTTGCTTTACCCCCTAGAAAGAGTAGCTGGTGTGTTTTAAGAATTGACTGTCTTTCGAAGATCCCCTCACCATGAAATATGACAGTACTCTGGTGTGTGTCCCGTGGAAATCTCCATGGTGACTCTGATGTGTTTGGACCAAATACATTACCTACCTACCTACCACCCATTTTCTTCCATCTTTAGCAACATTCATACAGAGGACTGGAAGCCACAAATCTTCATGGAAGAGCCTCGGCCCACGAATAACTCTGGCCATAGATAACCTATGATAGCGTGTATGCATATCATCAAACAACTAGCTTTGTAACCATATCCAGATGGCTGCTTGACTATACAACGTTTCCCTCACTCTCATTGGTGTAGTGCTCCTCTTTTCCTCTGTGGCCGGTGTTCATATGGTCATGTTGTGCACCATCCCAGCAGCGGAAGAAATGAGACAATTCTCCTTTGGTGGATGACAGACTGTTGTATCTTCCCCAGGAAATAAATTACATGATGATTTGACATGTAGCCAGCGAAAGCTGTCAAATATGATGCTTCTCAGATGTGAGACGATTGGTCTCACATCTGAGAACGATAAAAAAAAAAAAGTTGATGATAAATAACCCCAAGACCATTATTTGAAAGAAAATTAATCAATGACAATTAACATCTTAATGCATATTAAATACAAAACACAAGCTGTTTAGTGTTTAGACAAATTTAAAAACATATCATGCATCCATGTGTATTGTAAAATAGCATTAAAAGATCATGGACTTGTTTCCATCATGGTCATTGTTATGCCTTTGGCTGTTGTAAGTGATGACAGGTGTCAAAGACTGAAAACAAATAAAACATAAGATTGTTATCCATACTCATTCAGTATATTCTTACAAAATGCATCCTTTACACTGCCATAGGCAAACCGCAGTAACAACACTTTTGGTCAAAATTGAGTTAGGATTGTATTTGGGCTCTGTACTATCTTATTTATCTTGTGACAAAGTGTCTGGGCTGAACTATTCACCATTTTAGAGAAAACGGACTGTCAAATTTGCAGTAACTACAAAATCCATGAGAAAACAAAGGCAGACCGCAGTATGTTAAGTTATTGCACTCTGGCTTGGTTTCACCACGCACCAGCTGCAGTTACTCCGCCTTCCAGCTATGCAGTAATGGTGCTAGAGGAAAACTCTGGTGGAACTTGTATTAAAACACAAATACCCAGATAATGGTAAGAAAACTGGCAAGCCAACATTACATACATAAAATAAGGGCTAAGTTATATATTTGAGAGTGACAGCACTGCCCTCTGCTGTTTTATTATAGAAATAGCCACCGGCTCACGTCATCGAAATTATGATCTGATTCCTACCTGCTCCCTCGGAGGCTTGCTTGTAAATCCTCTCTGATATCTCAATAGTAATCCTTCAGTCAGTTCAATAATCTGATTCATTCCTCTTGATTGGGACATTACCACACAACATGGCTAGCTAACCCAGCTCAAACTTCCCTGCTAGCTATCCTAGCTGGTTAATTAGCGATAGTGTCAGTCATTTGCAGAAGTCTGCGATCTGTCTTCTAAAAAATTTGAAGCGGGGGGAAGAGGCAGCTGGTATGGCTTGAAACCTGTCAATGCTGAATTGATGATTATTATAATGTTGAGAGAAGCAGAAAATACACACATGAGATGACTGATAAATCCAACCCGCGACTTGAAAACACTGATATTCTCTACTTTTAGCCAAGCCTACACAGTAAATTCAACAATTATATATATATTCTGATTGAAAACCTGATTGCTTCATTGATTCATTTTACAGTTAGATGGCATTTCAGTTGGGTTACACACAGAGTTATTTTACAAGATGATTTTGAGCAATCTCTTTAAATTTATTGTTAATGTAGCAAAATTTAATGTGATTCCACTTGCCATTACTGTTATGGCTAGGAATGTCACTGAATCCACTGGGACCTCTGACCCTTGTGTGACAAGCCCCCCCTCTTAGACCCCTGCAGACTTGGGGAGTAAGCCCCTGCTGATACATGTCCCTGTGGTAGGTTGACATTTTTGCAAGCACCCCTACATTTCTACATTTATATATTCTTATTTTTGTGTGTGTAACTTTATTTTAGTTGTGAAACATACTTACCAAGCTGTTGTTCATCACTTTGTTGACTGTTGTGGTAATCCAACATGTTTTGTGACTGTTATTACAATGTAATTAATTTCGGCTAGCTTGGTGTCTCGTAGCTAACTGTAGCCATGTTAACGATCTCTTTAGCTAGCTGATGGCTTGCCGCTGGCTGATTTGTTTCCATTTTTTTTGTTTTAGTCCATTGGTGCTTGGCTGTGATACTGTGTGGCTGCGAGGGTCCTTATTTTCACTGTAATCGCCAGGTACATGTGTTTTTAATGAATGCTGATCATTTTATTTCCATTTATTTAACAAATAAATGCACCCCAGTCTACTGTTACATGTCCCTGTGTCCGTTGGTGCTTGGCTGTGATACTGTGTGGCTGCAAGGGTCCTTATTTTCACTGTAATCGGCATGTAAAAGTTACGATTTGGACGTCAAACACAACGCAGATTCTACTCCGCTACATCTGGTGCCGTGACCACTCCTCAACTCGTCTTGCTGGGCGGCTGCTCCCGGTAGTGCGTAGTGGAGGAAAAAAGGACCGGAGCCAACGTAGGTGATGACGTCCAGTGACGGACTGGGATTAAAAAACGGCCCTGGCATTTGTGACACAACGGCCCTATTTCCAAACTCCACACCAACCCCAACTGTTATCATAAAAAGCTTGAGATAAAACCATACAGACTGACTAGAATGCATAAATTCAGAACACAGAACACACACGCAACCGACACACACTACAATCGCTGATGAATGCCGACAACAGTGCACACAATACTGTGAGCAGCACAGCGCTACGACATGATACGCGCAACTAGTAAATTAAGGCACATTTGGCACAAATACATAGGCCAGACTTATTAAGCCTCAGTAAATAATAATACAATAGCTATACCAAAACATGAAAAGAGCACTGCCAGCTGTAAAATTCTGAAATCAAACTCCAACACAGCAAAGTAATATTTGAATTCTTTAGTTGGCTTGTTCAACTTCAGTTGTACATGTTTCTCTCTCTGTCTCTGCTACCGCAAGTATATCCAGGCTTTCAGTCTTGCGGTTTATCATATAATACCTCCCATTATCCCTTGTCATTTCCACTAGCTAACGTTGTGTTGCGTAGCAAGGAGTTGATTGCGAGAAAATGTGTGTGTATTTATTAAAAAGTACAAATATATGAGGGCCAATATAAAATGTTTTGGGC
This sequence comes from Centroberyx affinis, assembly GCF_046629955.1. Classification (NCBI taxonomy): domain Eukaryota; kingdom Metazoa; phylum Chordata; class Actinopteri; order Beryciformes; family Berycidae; genus Centroberyx; species Centroberyx affinis. The sequence continues at coordinate 68,924 of NW_027279783.1, forward strand.
CACTGAAATAAGTTATTTTCAATGAAAATCATCAAAGACAAAATTATTTCATTTTTCTTGTTTTCTTTTCTTTTTTAGATCAATGTAATAATCCATTCTGAGTGGCCCAAGCCGCCCATAGTCTGGCGGCCCTTCTGGCATTTGCCCACCTTGCCAGATGGCCAGTCCGTCACTGATGACGTCACTGTACTTCCTCTGGACGTCAGCGTCACTGGTTCTCTAGTATTTTAACAGAGGTGTTTCTAGCATACTCTTCTTATTTCTTTTTCAGAGTGACATTTTTTTTGAGTTGTATATAAATATATGTATATATCTTTTATTTATTCTTCCTATTTCATTACTGTTAATGAGAGTTCAGCCTATGATCAATATGGATGGATCTAACTTTTCTGGTGTTGGCAGAGGGAGAGGGTTGTGGATGTTTCCATCAATTCCATCTGTGGGTGGGCTTACTGGGGGGAGGCCTGTTACTTCCACACCCTACATTAATGTTGCTAACGCACAAGCACAAGCCAGTACATGCTTGAACGCTGACACAGAGTCATGTGCTTCTAGTACTCCCTTGAGTCTGCATGATCAGAACACTAATGTTCCAGTACTCACTGACTTAGTGAAGCAAATAGGGACTTGGGGAGAATATTGTCTCCTGTCTTGAGTCCAGGGTTTTGGGGGGCCAGTCAGAGCTGGCCGCCAATGCGAATGTGGGTCATTCTGCAGTTGTGGACCTTTCCAAGGTTAACTTGATAGTTAAGGCTGACAGTAGCGAGCCACAATTCTTCAGAGGGGAGGGGTCGGACAAGGTGTCCATCCATGAGTGGGAGGAGTCTGTTAGGGTGTACCTGAGTAAGAGGGGCATTGCTCTATGTCACCAAGCTGCTGATGTGCTGAGCAGATTACAGGGGAGGGCACATGATGTTGTTAAGATCTGGCTACGTAGCAACTCCACTGTTAATCTAAGTTTGGGCCTCAACCCATTTTTGACATACTCAAACAACACTGCAGTGACACAGTGACCTCTTTCATGCCCTTAGCGGACGTTTATGACACAAAGCCCCTTCCCAATGAGACTGCAGTTGATTACTGGATTCGGCTTAACAAAGCTATTGACACTGCTGAGGACGGACTAAAGAGACAGGGCAAGGCTCTTGACAACCCCTCTCGTGAAGTAACTGTCATGTTAATTTCCCTCTGCCCTGAGCCTGAGCTGGCTCTTGTCTTCAGCTGTAAGCCACTTGAAGAGTGGACTGCTGCCGAGGTGCAGGTGAGCACCATCGTAAACAGCGGCTCCAGCAGCGCCGGCCCGCTCAGCCACCTTGTGTTAAATTGTCCCCTGCCCAGCCCACAGGGGTCTTAAACAGCCATGCTCAGGCTGCAGATAATTTACCTGTTGCCCAGCCCACAGGGGTCTTAAACAGCCATGCTCAGGCTGCAGATAATTTACCTGTTGCCCAGTTTACAGGGGTCTTACTCAGCCATGCTCAGACTGCAGATAACTTACCTGCTTCCCAGCCTACGTCAACTGCCATGCCTTTCTCCGCTGTCAGTCCCTTGAACATGTCATCGGTCTCTTGGAGCGCTCCCCAATGGGTGATGTTGACCTGGAGTCCATGGCATGTTCCTTGAGTTCCCGTGTGCTTCCTCTGCTGGAGAGAGCCAATGTCGTTGCTCCTGATTCTGTCTCTCCCACGTCAATTGTGCTGATAGGTTGTGGTGGTCTGTGCACGAGCCCCGTTGGAGTGTGTGATCTCCAGATTAAAGTCCTCGGCTGCTGCATCTCATTCCCCACTTTCATCGTGGATGGCCAGTGTGATCACCTGATTTTAGGCAGTAATGTCATTAAGCATCTCATTCGCATCATTAAAGTGTCCGGGGACTTCTGGGAGAAGGTGTCAATCTTGGATCAGATACACAGTGAGGACAGGGCATTGCTGCAGCTGTTGTCCAGTGTGGAGAAGTGGAAAGGTGATGAGATGCCTGACAAGGTTGGCAAGGTCAAACTCAAACACACTGTCACCTTGGAGCCTATGAGGGAACATCTAGTGTGGGGTCGGCTGCCTAGCCACAAGTGTCTCTCTGCTGGCAGCACAGTCACTGTAGAGCCAAGTGAGACTGTCGTGGACTGTGCCAAGAACTGTTTTGGTTGGGAGGGTTGTGACGCCATTGTGGGGCGACGGCTGGATTCCAGTGAAGGTCATTAATCCCTCGACCAATCCAGTGACTCTGAGACGCAACTGCAAGATTGCTGACGTGTACCCCTGTGTGGCTCTCGAGGACTTTGATACTGACTACCTCTACAACTCCTCTGACAACCAGACTGACAATGTGCAGTGTAACATAGCTAGGGCTGACTACTGGACTGACAGCAGTGAGAAGAGCTTGACTGTGGACTCTGACTGTCCTCCACACAGACCTGGTAGCTCGGTGCTCTGTGACTTGGGACTACAGGATGTTGACATTGACTCAAGCCAACTGTCGCCGTTCTGGAAGGGGAAGCTGATTGACCTCTTGGCCAAGTATGAATCTGTTTTCTCACACCATAGGCTGGACTGTGGAAAGGCTAAGGACTTTGTCCACCGTATTCAACTGAGTGACAGCAAACCCTTCAGACTGCCGTACCGCAGGCTCTCCCCGTCCCACTATGAGAAGTTGCATCAGGCTTTGGATGAAATGGAGGAGCGTGACATAATCAGGAAATCCACGAGTGATTATGCATCGCCTCTTGTTCTAGTCTGGAAGAAGAATGGCGAGCTGCGGCTGTGCACTGACTTTTGCTGGTTGAATGCACGCACCATCAAAGACGCACACCCACTCCCTCACCAGGCAGATGCACTGGCAGCTCTTGGAGACAATGCGTTCTTCTCAACAATGGATCTAACCTCTGGCTACTACAACGTCGAGGTGCATGAGGAGGACAAGAAGTTCACTGCTTTCACCTCTCCGTTTGGGCTGTATGAGTACAACAGGCTTCCTCAGGGCCTATGCAACAGCCCAGCGACATTCATGAGGATGATGATTACCATCTTCGGGGACCAAAACTTCTTGAGCCTCCTCTGTTACTTGGATGACGTCCTTGTCTTTGCCCCTAATGAACAACTTGCTCTGCAGAGGCTGGAGTTGGTGTTTGAGAGGCTTAAGGCACACAACTTGAAGCTTGTGCCTAAGAAATGCCACTTCATGCAGTCCTCTGTGAAGTTCCTGGGGTACATCGTGAGCAAAGACGGAGTCTCCACTGACCCAGAGAAAGTAAGGGCCATTGTTGATGTCTCTGAGCAGGATTTGATGGTGGATGGCACTGACATTCCCTCCCCCTCCAAGATAAAGTCATTCCTTGGAATGGTGGCTTTCTACCAACAGTACATCAACGGCTGTTCCTGCATTGGTAGGCCCCTGTTTGCTCTGACATCTGGCATTAGGAAACCACAACATGCTAAGAGCCGGAAGAAGCCAACCATCGCTAGGCAACTGACTTCTGCTGACTGGACTCCTGAGTGCAGTGGGGCCTTCAGGCTGTTGAAACAGGCTCTGCTGGATAATGTCACTCTCGCACATCCAGACTTCAGTAAACCCTTCCTGCTGTCTGTCGATGCTTCCACCAATGGGCTCGGTGCTGTGTTGTCTCAGGTGGCTGACAGGGAAGAGGTGGCACGACCTATAGCCTTTGCCAGCAAGTCCCTCAACTACGCCCAGTCCAAATATCCAGCACACAGATTGGAGTTCTTGGCACTCAAGTGGGCTGTATGTGATAAATTCAGCCGCTGGTTGAGAGGCCATCCATTCACAGTGCGGACTGATAATAATCCCGATATACATTCTGAGTAAGCCGAAACTTGATGCATGCGAGCAGAGATGGGTCGCGAAGCTCGCTCCCTACAACTTTGACATCAAATATATACCGGGCCCTAAGAATGTGGTGGCCGATGCCCTCAATCGTGAGCCATTTGTGCAGCCTAGTGTGTTCCACCGTCTCACAAGAGTCCCTTATGGTGTGCTTCTGGAAGAAGCGAGGGCTTTGAACCCTGACTCTGTTCAGGATGTGTTTCGCTGGTCCTGTCATCCATTTGACATAGATGCCAATGGGTCTCATCATCCCGGAGCTGGGCCCTCCATGGATCAGTTGCCTGGGGGAAATTGCCATACCTGGAGCTGGGCCCTCCACGGATTGGTCTGCTGAGAATGATCACCGTCCTGGAGCTGGGCCCTCCATGGATCGGGTTGCCAGGAATTGCACCACTGTCAGTGTGTCACCAGGTTCCTGTATCTCGCAGCAGGAAGTGTCTGCCGTTCTAAAGCAGTCTATATCCCAGGAGCATTTGCCACCCTATGCCTTTCTCCTCCCACAGCTTGTTCAGACCATACAGCCATCTCATCTGTCTGAGGTCCGTGCTTTTCCAACTATAAAAATCACACCACCTTTAAAGGTCTGATTGGCATCGCTCCATGTGGGGTTATCACATTTGTATCCAAACTGTACACAGGCTCCATCTCAGATATAGAAATAACTCGGAAATCACAGATCTTACAGTTACTTAAGCCAAGAGATGGAGTAATGGCCGACAAGGGTTTCCTGATTGAGAAGATGCTGTCAGAGATGGGGGCAACACTCATCATCCCTCCAATGAAGAAATCTACTCAGCTCAGCATGGAGGACACCCAGAAGACCCAGGCTATTGCCCGTCTGAGGATTTTAGTAGAGAGGGCCATACGCAGGGTGAAGGAGTACCATATTTGGGATGGGCTTGTTCCTCATTCTATGGTAGGTTCAGTCAATCAGCTGTGGGCCATCTGTTGCATAATGTCAAACTATCAGGGACCTCTTGATATCAAAGGGGACAAGCCAGTCTGAAGCCTCCCCTCCCCTTCAAGTCACATATTTCTTGGATGAGCCTAATTCATTACTGCAATTAGCTGTGTTTGGCACTGTAGATGGACTGTAAATAGAAGTGCTATGTAAATGTTATGTTCATTGGTTATATTGAAAATGAAATGTATATGAAATTATCCTGCAAGTTTTTTTTAATGTTATATTTTGCATGAAGGTAGGGGTAATTACTTTTTCATGGCTATTAATGAACTTAATGTTGTGAAGCATTCTGTAAATACTTTTGTAACTTAATTCGTTTGTCCTGAGTAAAATGCCTATGTACATCTTTTACATTAAAGTAACAAGAACATTTTTTAAACTTGCATCGTTTTTTATTTACACATTTGGTAATAAAATATAAGTGGGGGAAGTTAAAAACTAATAAAAAGCTTCCATAGTGGCTGAAAGCATAATCTAAAAATTACATACAATTCTCATCACAGTTTACAATTTCAGTCCATTTTGCATTGAAAGAAAAAAAATGTATTTACAGGAATCGCTTATATCAATTTCATAGGTTGTCACTTGTTCACCTTCCACATTAACCTAAAACTACATGTTCTAAAATTCTGCCTCAAGGTTTACAACTTAGGAAGACATCCATGTAGATGTTATGATAGAAATGATCAAGCTTTTGTAGCATTGAGTGGATAATCTCCTCATCCCTAAAGATTCTCTCAACTGTGAAGTCAGTGTGGGTATCTGTAATGAAATCACACCACTAAAGTCAGCTTAAGGCCAGTCGGCCTTGAACCTGATAATAGTACTTGTGGCTCTTCTTAACTGTGATCAGGTGTTTGACTTGTGCGACATTTTCAACATCGCAACTCTTTACTTCAGCCAGCCGAAATGGCGGTGTTTCTCTTGGGTTGAAGACTTTAGCATCAGGGCTGGCTCCAAGGTGAGGTGCATCAGGGTGGATAATGATCCCACATTGTGTCACAGAGACATCACAAAAATCTGAATATTGCCTCAGAGCCTCAGTATCTCAGGTTCCAGATCCAACCCTCTTTTCATAGCGCCTGTCTGAGGAGTTCCTCTCCAAATACGGGCTGCCAAGGCTTTGGCGGAAGACTCCCCGCGAACATGGCATAGTTCACGGAATCTGCTGGCTGTAAATTGGGGTTTGCGTACCTGGGTCCACAGCTGGCATTCTGACTGCTGTGGGTGTTCTGTTTCAATAGCAGGAGAGATCACCTTTAGGCTCTCCAAGTGGCATTGTTGCTTGTAGTTGGGCTCAAAATCTATTGGAAATTTAAAGTTGTAACCGTCAACAGGCAACTGAGGAAACTCAGGGGCACCAGAGTGTTTAATAATGTCTCTACTTATTTCAGGAGGGCACTGAGAGCACAGACCCAAATGGCACAGGGCCAAATTTAGAGTCCACCAATTAAGTTCCTCAAGCCCGTGCAGCAATTTGCATATGCCCGGTTGTGGACGGATGTCTTTCAGTTTCTCCCCACTGGACATGACGTGAGGATCCGGAAGAGGCCCTGACATAAAAGTGAGATATGTCAAGTTTAATTTAGATTTCATTATAATGTCACCCAACCTTTCACACTATAGCAGACACCCACACTTATCACCTCGCTGTACATATTTGTAATGCAAACTGCCTGAAATAACTCTCCCTTTAAAAGTGTTTAAGCTGCCCCAAACCCTGATACTAAGAATTCATCATAAATTGCAAAAGATAACATCTACTGAATGCCTATATAAAAAGTAATAAATACTATTCACTGTTATGTTTGTTATGTTAGAAATGCATTCAAATTCAAAGGCTGAATTCAAAAGTCAATACAAACTGCTAGTCCAACATCATCAAGTGTAACAAATATTAATATCTGACCTGTGTCCTAGGCCGGTGCCAGGTCTGCAGTGAGCTGGTGCATGACAGAGGCAATGGCACCGTCTTGAAGCCCACGGTACTGTAGTGAGCAGTTTGAAACAAAAGTGGCACTATGTGATTGCATAGTGCTTTCCCAGTAGAGCAGGAACATGACATGCACTTCAGTACCACAGGAACATTTTCAGAATCAAGTGTAACCTGTCAAAAGAGACATAACAATGAGTGTTGTTGCTGCACAACATTTTTTACATATTATATCTACAAAGAGTAATGGAATATAAACTTAAGGATTACAGTAAGTGTATAAGCTTTGAACATTATTTTTATTTTGACTTATCACACAGAATCTCTTTTTTTTCTTCTCAGTCTTTATTGTCCTCAAACAACCCACTTCTGTTTTTAAAGATATGTACAAAGTTGTCTTTTGGAGTTTAGCTACACAAAATCGTTGACATCAGACTGAGAAACACACTGAACTACAGTGGAACTTAGTGGGATACTGCAAAGTCTCTGCAACCGCAGCAAAACACAACAAAAAGAAAAATTAACTCTCTAATCATAATGTTAGAGAACTATTCATCTGAGAAACCTGAAGGTAATGAGCCTCCTCATTTTTCTTCATTGACCTGTGACATCGTCCTCTCACTGTCACCTCATCGTCAACTACATTCAAGACTGTGTTCCAATACAATGTTTGGGAGAAAGGGCGCAACATTAGCCATGAATACATTACTGACTTTTATCTTACAATCCAGACTCTGTAGCTAACAGCAGTAATATGGAAGTGGTTGCAACAAGAGTTTGCGGTCTGTACTACAGTAACCTAATCAAGAATAGGGCCTAAAGACTTTCTATTTGCAAAACAGAAAGCTAACAGATTGATAATATCAATTACCGTTATCCCAGCACCTTTGCTAACGCTAACGCTTCGCTAGGGCAAAAACACTTACCTTCATAATCAAACAGGTACCGTTCAATGAAGAATTTGTAGCCTTTATCGAGTTTGGAACGTGTCGTAAGCGAAAATTTGTCTGCAAGTCGTTGTACATCATCTCGCCATGTGGCAGATGTACAAGGGACTGGGTGAACTCCGACCGGAGGTAAACATACCCCGCTCCGAGTCAGAGCGGAAGTGGTCTGACGTCACGTGAAAAGGGCCTATAATATAATTTAAGATCAAATAACGCAGCCACACTAATGTGTAATACATTTTTCGTTAACGTCTAATTAGGAATAGTTAATACGTTGTTAGGGACCTGTAAAATGAAGGGTTACCGCATCTTCTTGTATTGAGCGGTTGTATAGTTTTGTGTCACTTGCCAACTTATGTTTTTCCCCTCGGGGCTTGCCATACTTAGATACTACTTTGTTGTGCTAAATATGGGACAGCACGGTGGCTCAGTGGTTAGCACTGTTGCCACTCAGCAAGAAGGTCCTGGGTTCAAACCCCAGTTTTGTGTGGGTTTCCGCCAGGTGCTCCGGTTTCCTCCCACCATCAAAGACATGTATGTTAGGGTTAATACTCCTGTCAGTGCCCCTGATGTTGCCCCTGTGCACTGGCAAAATGCATTTATTTTCGCACGGTTTATGTTTAAACATTCTGAGTTGCTAGGCAACGGCATTCGAGTGTGTGGTCCTATGGTGTGATCTGAAAACTACGTCAAGTCATTCATAACAGCTTACAATGGATAAGAGAAAGAGATTCATGGATGCCAAACAGGCATTACAGTTACTAACTCAAATGATAGCAAGTCTGATGGTGGGGAGATATCAGGACTGAGCGATGTGTCCTGGGTTGGCTCGTCATCTGACAGTGATCCAGAGCCTCCGAGAAAAGTGAGGCGGACCGACGACCCTCCACTTCAAGACAGGTCAACGACCTTTGTCAGTAAGGGGAGGAATATCACCACCGATAATTTCTTCACCTCCCTCCCACTCGCTGACATGCTTCTGTCCAAAAACACCAGCCTGGTAGGCACTATCAAGCGGAACAAGCGGGGGCTCCCGCCCTCTGTGCAAGGGAGAGTGGCGCTGATCAGTACCAAGGTGCTGAAACATGGAAAAATCATGCTGACTGTGTACTAGGGCTGGGAATTGTCACGATACCAAAAATCACGATACCAGTACCAATACCAGTAGCCTTGAAGTGATACCGATACCAATAGAGTACTTCATTCGATACCTTTTTTTTTTACGTTTTGGTGGCATCTCGGCACGCTGAACTGCCAACTCTGTCACATACACCGCGCTCGACTTCACCACCACAGACTGTATGGGCTGTAGCTGCTGCAGTAGTGGGCCAATCACACATCACATTAAATCAAAGAACGCTTGCGGTGATTGGCTGCGAGCAAAACCATACAAATAGTCATTTTTTTCTAGATCTGTGTACAAAAAGTATCGAATGCAGGTATCGTTTGACTGGAGAAGTTTCGATACTACTTGGTACTGGGTTATTTCGGTCGATACCTTAAAGGTATCGAGTACCAATACCCAGCCCTACCGTGTACCACTGCAAGCCCAGGAGAAATGTCACCATCCTGAGCATGCAGAACCAGCATGTTGCCATCTCCACGAACGCGGTTCTAGTGTTAATAATTGATTAGGTGAAATTGTGCGCTTGACTTTGTCATGTCAATTTTGTTGCGACATTAAATCACCCATGCGGTGGTTGTTTATTGTTATCTATTATGGCTTTATTATTGTCCATTTGGGGTATTTAGGGTACTTTGATCATTTAAATAACATGTGTTATCTCATTATGTGATGAATGTTGTATATCACACCACCCAAATATGCAAATATTTTCTTCTAATACCCATTTTCAGTGTCATTTTGACTGATTTATACTGACGTCCATGCAAAGCGATTAGTGTTCTTAAAGATACTTAGATTATAAAACAAGAGGACCAAAACCATTTTACGACTTGAGACATTCATTTGTGAAGACAATTTGTACTAGAAATGCGGTAGCCAGGTGCACGGGTAAATTTTACCCGTTGGCGGTTTTAGGTATACAGCGACCCCCGGCGGTTCTAGTGCTAAATAGGATATCTTGGCTTCTACTGGCCTAAAACGAGTACAACACTTACTGTGTAGCCACACAGGAAGTTGCCCGGAGCTGTATGAAGACCAGATGGCTCAATCTAAGAAAAAGCTTGAAAGTTTGATTCATTCATGTTGCTTACTACATTAAAAGCAGCTGTCTTTCACAGCTCATTGCTGTATGTCTGTCTTCTGTATTGTGTGGTTTCAACAGAGTGACAGGGATGAGTGCAGAGAGGCTGAAGTGTGGGGCACCAGGTCCCTGGAAGATGGGGGTCAGGAGCTCCTCCTCAGCGATGACACCCTCCTTGTGGTCCCAAAAGGAGGTGTGGGCAGCCAGCTTCCCCCAGGGACTGAGTGTGATACCCTGCCACATCACAACATCCTATGAGGAGGGAAAGATCAGTGATGTTTTCACAGTTGAAACTTAATAATTAAAAAAAAAGGAATATTATGTATTATGCCTTATGTGTTATGCCTAGTTTCATGTTTAAAAGTTTGATGTATTTCAGTAATCGACTAGTTATTTATTTTACAATATAAACCTAATGATCAACTTTAATATATGTTACATAATTGTTGTTATACAGTTAATTGCAATAATTGAATAAAAAGGTAATTATTTAAAATATTGTCTTGCTGTTTCAACCGGGAATAACAGGCTGCCGGGTTCTTCCAGAGTCGCAGCAAAGGTTTGGGGGTAAATCTGAGTGTCAGGGGCCAGGGTGAGGGTGAGGGTGTGTAGCCTGAATAATTACGAATAAATACAAAATCAACTATCAACAGCATAAAACTGTTACTAATTCTTCAACTAGTAGAGGCAAGCATAAACTAGTTTAATTCTGCCCTGGGAACAGGACAGAAAATACATCTGCCCCCAGAAGAACCATGAGTCTTATAGCCTACTGTAAATAATGACCAAAGAATATGTAGCTGGCTATGTCTAACTGGTACTAGCTAACAGCTAACATGTTAGTAAGCAAACTGTTAGACCTGAGCTCTCTTTTTCTATTTAACAGGAAAGTTAATTTTAATGGTAGGTAACGTTATTACCCTTTGGTATTTATTTTTTTAGGTAACATTATGGAACTGGGTAATTGAATCGTGTCACAGTGCTTCAGTGCATAGAATTTAACATGCGCCGTGGGTCTGTACAGGGTCTATGCTTATTTATTTCCCTTGCCCTCTCCGCTCCTTTCTTCTTGATTTGCAACTTGAAGTACATTTTTTTGACAGCTTTGCTGTGTCCCTCCCACTGCTGACCTGAGCCACTAAAAACTGAATGCAAACTTAGGTAACTGCAAATGTGACAGATAACAGATATTGCTGTGTAAGCACATTACAGCTTTAAAAACAATTTACATATATTTACTAGCGAATGTTACAACACCGCATTCCCAAAATGATATTGAATAATGCTGCTCTTTGTCATTTTAAACTCTGTCTCCATAAGTAACGTCGCCTACCGTCTGCTTCGACGTCACTTTCACTTCTGTCTGAATCCGATATCTAAAGCTGCCAAGGTTCTCTGGTTTTCCACTGCTGCAGCTCATGCGCATGCGTCATCTAAAACTGCAGGTCTAAAACTGCGGTTGCGCGAAACTCTGCGGTAAATAGACAAGGACAACCACTCAACCGCTTGTTTGCCTATTATTTCTTACAAAAATGATAATGAGCGAACCAAACAGCTCATTTAGAGGCTCGGTTTTCTAATATGGATTGTGTGGATTTAGTTAGCCACCGTTGATACTTTTACAATGTTTCCAACTCCTTTATAATCAAATTAAGCCTATATCAAATGGCTCAATAGCTCAGTAGCATAACATAATGCTTTCAGTGATTTTTAGCCAGAAAGACTAATATGTCTACCTTTGAGACCTTTGAGGCCTCACAATGTTCCCCGCAGTGCTAAAAACTTTCAGATGCAGCGCTTGTTGCGCAAATGCACAGATATTTTTTGGCTACAGCAGAGGAAATCGTGGCTCATTGGTTTTCCACCAAAGTAGAGGATCTTCCACTCCATCGATCACTGCCTCCTGGATGTAAATAGCCATCTCAGCAGCTGACTTCTCAATTGTCAATTGAGTAGACTTCCCAACGTTTTCTTCTTTGGGGGAGGTTGGACCTGGGTGCCCCATCCTCTTTCCCTTCCCGGGTTTTGTTTCTGAGAGTGACTGCTTGCTCCATGATCAACTGCTAGGTTTGGTCCGCTGTTGGGTCATGATCAGAGCCACATGAACCGCATCAGTTGTTGTATTTTGTCATTGTCAGCCATTCTTCTAATAATTCCTCTTTTTGAATCTGCTGAGAGCTTTGTGTCCTCCTCTGACACAGTCAACATTTCATGTTTTAGCAAGTGGAGCATTGGGAGAAGCCATGATACAGTCACGTAATTCTCCCCCAACAGAATATCAGTGAATTCACTCACTGGCTTCAAGGCTTTTGCTTATGGACTGTAAAATGTCTGCATCTTGCCAAGTCAGGGAGACCTTCGCACTGCGGTCATCAGCCAGGACACGAGTTATTGCGTGTCTCTGTTCCAAAATTCTCGCTATCATCTTATACTTTGAACCCAGTGAGTTGCAGTCCTGTTAGAAGGACAATAATACAAAATTAATGTTGCAGGCAAATAAAACGTTTGAGGCCATAATGGCTGATAATAAATAAACAGTAGCCTAAGCTAGACCTAACAATAAGTTAAAAGTATAGTTCACACAAAAATGAAAATTCAGTCATTATCTACTCACCCCCATGCGAGTTGAAACTCTCGAATTGCTTTTTTGCACTTAGTGCAGCAACAAAATATTCTTGTAGCAATGTTGTAAGTTGTAATACAACAAAATTATAAATAACTTTATATGTAAGAACTAAAACTGAGGTTAAAAAAAATGTATTGCTTTTCTTTTGCACTTAGGGCAGTAACAAAATATTCGAAGCAATTTTGTAAGAAAACAAAATTATAAATAACTTAATAAACTAAAACTCAAGTTTTGCCAGATAGATTGGTATGTAGCACACTCCTTGCTGGGAACCTCACCTGGAGCTGCAGAAAACGTAGAAGCTGAAATAAACATGATGTGGAAATAATATTAATTCTACTTTATCTTAGCCAACGGCATCTAAATAAATTGCTACCTTAGCTGCGAATTACGTGTTGGTGGAAGGTAACGTGTTAAATTTATGATTTCCCAGCACAAAATGGTTATGTGAAGGAGACACGACTACAAACATGGAAATAGGAAGTAGTGTGATATTGAAGTAGCACAGTGGCCAGTAAGGGTGCGGAGGTTGGGGTGGTGGACGGGTATACGTTTGCCTTCAATGTCGGCAACCCAGGTTCGATTCCCAGTGATTTCATAGGACATTTCAACCGTAAGTCACATTTTGATTTCTAACAAACGCTTCTCTTATTTAACCATGACCAAACCATTTCCCTAACCTGACTCAAGTTGTTTAAGTTGCCTAAACTTTACCATAACCTTATCCCTAACCTTAACCAAACTTGTTTTACTTGCCTAAATTTAACCAAAGTCGTTTTACTTGCCTAAAACGGTTAGGGTTAGGAAAGTATTTTAATTTGCGATGGAGGAACGTTTAAATAAAATTTTAATTTGTTGCAGGGGAATGTAATTCAGTTTGTGGTGGAGGAACGTTTTCCCATAATACGTGTCCACAGCATGTAAATTGCCGTTTTAGAGTTTGTGTTCATTTCACACATTTGTGTGAGATCATGTTGGAGTGAAGCTTTGTCTGACGTAGCCCTATGACTAGGAGTGTAAACAAGGAAGTGGAGGAGATTCACGACTGCACACAACCCATAGAATAGTAGGGGCGTCTAATAAACCTACAGTGTGTCCGCAACAAGGTTCCGTGTGGGTTCAGTTCACGAAGCATTCGCATTGCCGTCTCCCTTTTAACACAGAGGCCATGTTTCTGCTTTAAAGTCAACCACATAGTTCTGTATCCAAACATCTGTCGAGGTCCGCGCAGCTCTGATAAGATGGCCCTTCTGTTGTCACTTGTTGAACAGTAGCCGCCCCGTCTCCTCAGTCCTAATTCTTTCAAGCGTGCTTTCAGGGTTCCACGGGACATTTTAATGTCATGATATGTTGAAAGCATATCGAGAATTACATCATATGACTGTCCTTTGTTAAAATACTCCCTTATGATTTCAATCTCCTCTTACATCTTTTCAAACTCAGTTTACTGTAAAATTCGTGCAAGGACACTGCTGAGAGTAGTACACAATAGAAACAAGAAATGACATTGAACTGTCACCAGGGACTTTGGTTCTGTCCAATCACAAACAAGAAGTGTTGTCCCACCTTTTCCGTAATCTGATATGTCGTTGTTTTGTGAAATGTCGTTGTGTTTTGTAAAATGGCGTTGTTTTGTGAAATGCCATTTTGTGAAATGCCATTTTGTGAAATGTTGTGTTTTGTGAAATGTCGTTGTGTTTTGTGAAATGTTGTGTTTTGTGAAATGTCGTTGTGTTTTATTAAATGTTGTGTTTTGACCCTCAGGGCCACCGTAGAGAATGATATATTGAGGTAAATATTATGCACATAGGGGCATTAAAGGACCAATATGTAATATATTTACTGTACTAAATCATAAAATGACCATGATATGTCATCAGAGATTAAGGAAACTTCACTCTCTTCAATCTATGAAAATGGAAACCGCGTCTGTTTTCACCTGGCAACCCGCGTGAGCTTCGAGTCTGGGGAGGAGGGGGTGGGGGGAGACAACTCTCTCCAATGTTTTGATTTTGGACTGCAGTACCCATTTTAAACGTTGGGTGTCATTGTTACATATAGGTCCTTTAAGTCCAGACTTGAGAGCAATTCATTCAGCACAGCGTACAATACTCCTTAAAAAGGTCCAGTGCGGTCAGAATCACATTTCCCATTCTCTTGGTATTGTTTAACACAAGGCATGTTAATGTAAATTTACTCAAAAGTGTTGCCAGTGTTGTGGAAATTGTACACTCTTTGAAAAAGTATCCCTCTGATTGTCAACATCAAACTTTTATTTATCCAAACTACTTAGGAATCGAGAAATCGGAGTGAAATAACCAATTGGTCGACAGTGATGAGGTGTTAAGAAGTCTGTCAGGCAGTAGCCAGCTGGCTTGCCAAAGTCATAGATAAGAAAGGCGATAATGCAGTAAAGTGCAGTACATTTTTCAATTATGAGCAAAACAATAAATCATAATTTTCTGTGGTTGCTTTTTCTGTCTTTTCATGCTTGTCAAACAACGGCATGATCATTCGAAGTCTGGAAATGTTAACATGTCTCGTGAGCTGTCACCAAGTATTGTCACACATGCTGTCATACCAGTCAGTTTTGTGTTTTGGTTTGGGAAGAAAATGGACTACATTCAGACCTTGCCAGCTGCAGAGCGGGCAAGATATCCAAAAGCTGTATGAAATTGGAATGCAATCGTTCCCGTTCTCTTTGCCAGGCCACATCTGGGAAAATAACCCAACTAAATGGCCTGGTATCAGTTTCCCAGACATTTTTGCCTATCTTACTGAATCTCCAGGTCTGTAGTTTCATATGTACTTTAATATTCCATCTCTCTTTCAGCATCAAAACCAATAAACTAAACTAAACATATAATTCCTGTGTCCTGCTAACCTATTAAAGAGTTGGGGAAGTGACCCAATTAAGCCGATGTACCAAATAAACCCACTTGCACTTTTATTTTGAAACACCAAAAATACAGGAAATATTAGAGAGACGATCTGTTTCACAGCAAATAATTTGAACTTGAGCAAATTTTATCCGCTCAGAGAACTATTTTTAACTCTTGCGTGACCAACCACTGCAGAAAAATCCGCGATCCACCACACAGATGGTGGTGAGCGTGGAATCTGTGCCCTTCTATAGGAAATAGTGGAGTTTTGAGCGGAAACCGCCCCGTAGTGTAAATGCAGCCGTAGCCATCTTTGTCCAAACTGACGACGGGCGCACGGCACACACAAACACACACACAAGCAGCTCCGTGAAAGTTAACTTGCGCTCTGCACTGTGTGTCACACATGCGCATGCAAGTAAATGTACGCTCAATCACACAACGCGTTGGACACAAGGTCCGGTCCGTATTGATTTGTAGTTCCGTCCGGATCCGGACCTTGGTCCGGAGTTTGAAAGCCCTGCTGTAGAATAACAAAAAATAATAACTGTTGATGACCATAATAAATGAAAACATTTTAGAGCCATCTTCAGCACAAAAAAAAATGTATGTTCTATCTGGTATTAGAATCTACAAATTTAGCAGTTTTTGTCGTAGGCTTAGGAACAGCACCTTTCTGAAGCCTATTAGCACATGGCTTGAATGAAGAATATTTATTTTATTTTTTTGCACTAACTATAAAAAGCATGATCTAAATTGTAAAAAAATAATGCATTGTATTCATTATTAAGATATTACATGTTTACATTAACTCTATAATAAATTAGAGAGGTTAATTTACCATGTCCCACTGTTGTACCTAATAAGCTCTTTAGCCCAGAACCCATTGTACTTCATATTAAGAGGCCTTAAATGAATTAATTTAACTCAGACCACATCCTTGCCATTCATGAACTTAACTACTTAATTTCATTTCATTGTAGGGATGAAATGGGGAGAGAAAAAAATTGTAGGGACTGGCTAAGCATGGTGGAAGCTTGCCGTGAGTTTCATGAGGGCAAGTGTGTCAACCTTGCTGCACTGGCAAGGAAATATAGGAAGGCCCTGAGACAGAGAATCTGAGACAAAGTCCAGATTGATGCTCAGCCAGGGCAAAAAAAATACCTTGATGCAGCAATAGAGAGATTAAATGAAAGTCCCCGAGAAATAGCCTACTTTTTCTTCCTGGAGAACAGAATCTATAAAGGACCAATATGTAATATATTTACTGTACTAAATCATAAAATGATCATGATATGTCATCAGAGATTAAGGAAACATGCTAAGTTGAAATACTGGCTTCTCCTACAACAATGCTACAGCCAGTATGTTCTCCTTTGAAATTTCCGTTCCGGAGCGGAAGGTCTGTTTGTGATTTGGCCTGTGTGTTCTCGCCCGCTGCCCATTTCAACACCCCGGGTTGCCAGATATGAAACAAATTGGCACGCAAACACAGCATACTGCAGCCATGGAAGCAAGCAAACAAAATGGATCAAGTGAGATGGATTCTACCCGACCAAAAAAGCCTCGTCCTCTTTCGAAAAAGCTCCATGACCAGAGCCGTGGTAAAATACGGGTAAATATTGGAGATGCATTTGAAAGCTGGAGACTGTGAACATATCTTATCCAACATTTACTATTCTGATGCTACGAGCTGCAGCTAATGGAAAATGCTACCGCTAACAAACTTGACTAAACACAAATCAAGTAACATAATCGGAGGATGGAGTTGTATTTAGGGTGACCACATTTTCAAACCCCCAAACCGGGACTCTTAAGTGGACCCCACGTTCATGCCCGCGCACATGTATGCGCTTATGCACACACCATAGGCGTTTTCATCAGGATGGGGGACAATTATTTCAGCGCTTAGCACACCTAGTGACTGCACCTTTCAACACCATGGACAGCACCTCAGCAAACCAAAAATGATGTTTTGTCTCCAAAAATCATAACATAATTTATTTGAAAACTGTATAATAACACTAGTATGTTTAAAATGTATGTAATGTTTAGTATGTATAATGAGCGGGACAGAACATGATAAACGTCTATGTAAGCGCTGAAAACAAGTATAATACTATTATTATTATTTTAATTGTGGTGAAAACCGGAACAAATTGGTAGTGAATGTTGAAAACCGGGACATTTTAGTGTTTTACAGATATTTGTCGGGACTCGGGACACACATCTTGAAACCGGGACAATCCCGGACAAACCGGGACAAACCGGGACGTCTGGTCACCGTAGTTGTATTAAATGTGGCGATTACGGCCGATCAAGCTGGCAGAAGGCAGGACACATGAACCGGACACAGGACATCGGAACCAGACGCCAAATGCGGACTAAATGACGCGATTACAACCTGCACACACACTGGATATGAGGAACACCATGGTCTGCTGACAAATGTCACTGTGAGGGATCTTAGAAAGGAGGACTTCCCTGCAAGTTGGAGATGTACACAGCACTCAAACCTGAGAACAACACCAGCAGTTTTAACAGCACTGGAATATTCCCTGTCAGCCAGAGCCGGGTGGACAGAAATGTGTCCGCAAATCATGCTCCTTTTTCTGAAGCACTTGTGCAGACATCCACACTGCCAACAGCCCCAGCCCAAAGCCCAACAACCTGCACACCAGCAGAGCAAACTGCCTCTTCAACTGCAACAATTCCATTTGATGAGTCTCATATCATCAGTGTAGAGGCAATTCCAGGCTCCAGTGTACTGAATATCAAGTATTGAATTAGGCAATCATCAGAAGGAGTCCTTCAGTCCATCACCACCAGGTCAGATCAGGTCAGATCACCACCAGCCCACCTCAGAGAGTACAAGTACAATGCCCATTATTCACATATTAGTGTTTTTATAGAAATTTGCAATTATCAAGTTAGGTTAATTACCTTTTACAAGACGCTATTTTATAAGATGCTATTTTAACTATTTTTTCAAGCTACCAGTGCCATAATAAATTGCCATGAATTGATCCTGTTACAACTTTACACTCTGAACAATTCTCCCTCCTTAAGGCACCGTTTCTAAAACCAAGCAGGAGTGAAGTAAGTATCATTATGGCACTGACTCAGCCAACCACACTGTTCCCCATATTCAGCAAAGACGCACAGACATGGACAACCTTATCCGCCATAGATGGCCTGTTCTGATGTTCCTCATTCATACTCTTCACCAGGTAGACATAGAGTGGACCATCCTGCATCTGGAACCTGCCCCTATTACCTTCTCTATCAGAGAAACGTACGTTCATAGAGTACGTAGACCATGCAGTAATTTGTGACTCACGTCATGTGTAACTACAGAATAAGATTTGCTATACTGATTTTGTCAGTCAATCGCAATTGGCCATTAATCATATCATTATAAAATAATGACTTGCCAATGTGAATCCTAACATTGGACTTGACCCTTGACTCTTCAACATTGATGCCAGGCAACTGCTTCTGACCAAGTGTCAAGAATGGTGTGATGAACAGCACCCCTAACACGGCTAAGTCATAACTTAGGGTGAATCCACAGTCCGCTAAGATCTGTAGATGGTATCACATTAAAACAAGTCACATTGAGCTCCAAAAGTAGTGAACAGTAGTGAAAGTGAACACTGATACTGATATATTTTTGTTCTTTAAGCTCTGAACTGGGACCATAGATTTCACTTAATTGAGTTGGGTATAAGCGGAGACTGGAGTCTTTTTATAGTAATTTTATACCTGATAGCCAGGATGATGGAGCTACAGCGAGATGAAGCCAGACTCCCTGATGATTTTAACATCTGATGCACACCCTCCCCATCCTTTGCTGTGGGATGTGATGCTTCTGCTTGGGCTGCATGCTATGAAATACTTCAAAGATTATTTTTGTACTGTATGTTTTTGCCCTGTTCAGAGCATTTCAAAAGTATTACTTAAGTGTTCACTTTGGTGGTTAACTGAAAATGCTCTATGAACTCTATGACTTGACTTCAATCACTGGGTAGATTTGGGAAGAAAGTAGCCGCCTAAGGAATAGTCATTTACTAGAGGCTAGAACTTGTTTCGATTTTCAACTCAAATAAAAAAAAATATTGTAGCAAGCGATGGATCGTTATTTAGAAGAAATATCTTTGTCACTCAAACGTGTGTCTTTATTGGCGAGTAACACACAATAAACCATTTAAAACAAAGCACCTCCCTCCTCGTACTGAGGGCAGGTTACAAAACACACCCCCCCCCCCTTCGTCATGGTTTAACAATGTGTGAAATGAAATACAACATAAAACTCTCAGCCGACAAGAAAAGGAACAAGGAATAACAAGCAAATAGTAACCATGTTGTCCCCCACCAGTGATGTAGTTCCACCCAGTGATTGCTGAGTGTACTTGAAATATGAGTGAAATTGTATAAACATTTTCGTGTGGGACAATGAAAGGACAGATTGACCATATATATCTGTTGCCTACTATCCTCAGAATTAGGCTTACAAGTTATATCTTGAAATGTAGTAACTGTAATTGTCCTGTTTTTACTCAATACAGTACAAAATATAAGAACTACAATACACAATAAATACTATCCGTACATAACACAATGTACACTACAATACAATTTATAATACAATATAACATACAACACCAGGAGCGTGTTATGAATAATATAAATGATAAGTGATATATGGTATTGCACAGTAGGTAAGTGGTAATATGATATAAGTATTCAACACTGATGGCACAGTGGTAGTGCAGTGATGAGTGCAATAACAGTCCAACCACTGTACAATAACTACAGTGTCTTGTGGTTAGAGGTTTGCCCAAAAATTCTCCATTGACACTTCACATCAACCCAGTCTGATGTCTCCATGTGTGTAGCGTGTGTAGACTATTATGTTACCTATGATAACTTTAACTGTATTGCTTTACCACTGAGTCCCCATTCATTGTCCCTCACATTGTATGGTAACTTTAATTATATGACCTGCTTTACCACCGAGTCCCCATTCATTGTCAATGCCGCCCCTAGGGGCACAAAGTCAACATTACAGTGTGACTAACAAACTAACGAACGGACGGACGGAGACCGATCCATAGTCCCCCCCTTTGGTGAGGGACAACTAGTGCGTGGGGTAAGCCACAGACAAAGCACATGTGCATTTTGCCTATCCTCAGCGTCGAGGGACACGCCAGTTATAGGTATCCGCAGCGTCAGGTAGCCGAACAGGTAGAGCAGCAGAGAGGATATCCACATTTTGGAGCAGTTTCGTAGCAAAAAATCAATGAATGCCCCAGGGGATTAGTGAAGGGACTTAGTAGGTACGAGAAAGGAGAAAAAGTCAGCATCAGAAAAGGAAATATTTGACATAAAACTGGATAGACAGGAGAACGGACAGCACAGCTCTACACACAAGCCACCATCTTTCTATTTATATTTGGGGTTGAAAAATAAAAATGTGCTTAAACGTGATGTAGTTTCACAGATGTCAGGTCAGACTGTAAACCATTGCAAATGGAGCCAGGTAGAGTTTGGGTGATCCAAAGTACTACAGGTATATAAGACACAAATTATATATAGGTCCAAAATCACCAAACTTATCCTTTAAAGGGGTGGGAATCATAGGATGTGGCAATTCTTAGTATTTACGGTGATTTTGGTACTTGGAGGTGTGAAGTAATCTAGTAAAAAAAAATTGAATCATGTTACTTTGCCATTTCCAAAGAAAGAAAAGTCAGTTCCCGCACACACTTATCACCTCTGCATTGATTTATTTAAAAAGAGTCAACGTTTCGGTCACAAGGACCTTTTTCAAGACATGTCTATTACATATCTATACTATGCCATTTCCCCACAGTCACTGACTGTAAAACACGCCCCCTTGTACAAGACAGTCAGATTTTCTGCCATTGCCCACCCGGCAACTGAATGTGGAATACCAAACCCTGTTGTCTGTAGCGTAGCGTAGCAAGAAAAGATGTCCAGAAAGTATTGTGCCATTGTTGGCTGTTGAGAAACAAATGTTTCCTTTCATAACCATCCAAAAGATCCAAAAACTAAAAACGAGTGGCTAAAGTTGATTTTTTTTTCCCAAGTTCCACAGAGTTTTAGTCATTTGAACATATAAACATATTTTATGTTTTGAGGAGGCCACGTAATCAGATACATTGGTGATATGCTAACGCTAACGTTTGCTAATGTCTTTGCTAAATTAGCTAGCTAGCAGCTCGCTAGTGAGCAAGCTGTTAACCAACGCAGACAAAGTAGTGTCACAATGGCTCTGACAATATGTATTTATATTATATTATATATGTATTATATTTATGTTATATCATCATGTTGCTGTGTGGATTACTATCCACCACAACAGTGATTCATTTACGATTTAGGCTACCTGTTGCTTTGTCTTCTGGATTAATATCCACCACGCCAATGATTAATTTACGTTTTATTGTCATGTTGCCGTGTCGTCTGGATTAATATCCACCACACCAGTGATTCATATGTTTATTTGGTCCACGCTACTTTTTTTCTTTGCCTTTAGAGTACATCACAGCAGACTTCCACCGTTAAAGACATTGGCACCCAAACTGACCCCCCAACTCGGGCATCTGTTGGCACACAGCTTTCCATTGGGACACTGAGGCACCACGTGAGAAGCACAGGTGTGTAATGTAGCCTGTATGTATGCATGTATGTATGTGTGTGTTTGACACACAAATAGACTATATAAATCCATTGTAGACATTATACACAATGAATGGAATAAATTAGAGATTCAATTTTGTTTGTATATGCTTGCATCTTAGTCATATAGCATGGCATTCAGTGATATTTTTTAGTCAAATTATCTCTCAAGATGAATCATTAATAAATGTATCCATTGTGCTTGTCGTCTTACTAGGCACACAGGCAACAGTGTCTTGTCAAAGTGTAGAGGTTGGCTCCACCACCGGACGGTGACATCAACACCTATGAAAATCAACATCAAATATGACATCAACACCTATGAAGGCTTCGAGACCAGCAAAGCGACCTCGTCTTGACTTTGAGGAGGAGGATGAAGAGGAGGAAAGTTTTTCCGTGGCGATTCCTCAGCCTCATGATTCCACATATAACCCTGAAGACACTGTTACTACTGTGACAGAGTCATCACATCTTTTGTAAGTGTGGTTTCATTATCTCTGTACATTCTGTATTTCTATTTGGCTTTCACTACTGTTGATGCAGTGTCCCTAATATGATACAATTTAACTTTTTCTTTTCATTTTATGTTTTTCTGAAAGCCGGCTCACATCAAGGTCCACCTGTGATGAACCAAAATATATTGTTTTTGAAGACTGTTTTGAAGACTATGTCCGTCCACGAAGCTGTGGGACTTTCTTGGCTGTGGTTCAAGTCTGTCCACATTGTCAGTACTTTAGACAATGGAAGAGCTAGCCCATTGTTGGAAGCACCCCTGTTGGGAACCTTCAGCTGTCAGCACCCACTTATTTAAGTGGTGCGTCCTTCTTCCAGCTGGAAAAGGTATTGGAGTGGAATTCATATTGGAATTGCAATTCATTTGAATAAAAAATTAAGTGAGACATACTGTACATCAAAACTAACTCTGTCATTGTTCTTTGATGTTAGATATGCAAGGCAATGCATGTCAAGATTTTCCACTACAACACCTTTAGAAGGCACGCCCCGGATGTACCTGGAACCGACCATCATCCATAAATGGAAGAACGGACAGGAGAATCTCTTGCACTAGGAAGACAAGGTCGTAGTTGGCGGTGATATGAGGGCAGACTCACCAGGTAAAAATTGTTATTGCCACAACCTTCCAGTCAATCCAAGGAAGCACTGGATGGTGTATTGTCTGTACAGTGGGTAAATAGGAATGAGAGTGAGGGCATTAAAGGAATAGTTCACCCAAAAATGAAAATTCTGTCATCATCTACTCTCACCCTCATGCCAGTTGAAACACAGGTGAAGTTTGTCCATATAACACACAGGGAGGTTGCCAGCACAACTCCATAGCATCCTTCTCCAAAACAACTGAAGTCAGTGGGGACCAGTTCTTCAGAGTTCCAAAAAGACCTACAGTATATTTACACCATAATTCAATGCAAATCTTAACTACAGCTGATTGATTTGCAACAAATAATGGTGTATATGTCTTTCTATTCACAGTGTGATTGTTTGGCTGTTTTTGTTTTCGAACTCTAAAGAACAGGTCCCCATTGACTTCAATTGTTTTGGAGAAGGCTGCTACGAAGTTGTGCTGGCAACCTCCCTGTGTTATATGGACTAACAAATTTCACCTGTGTTTCATTTCGCATGAGGGTGAGTAGATGATGACAGAATTTAAATTTTTGGGTGAACTATTCCTTTAAGGCATTCACCCATTCACCACTGCAACAGCGATGCCAGTCAAGGAGTCAGGACTGTGGTTCTCCCCGTCAGGAGTGTTGGCCGCTTCCCCAGATGGTTTGGTGGGCTTTTCAGCGGTGGTGGAGGGGAAATGCCCCATTAGTGCCCAGGAGAAATTCCACTTTTTTGCCCTTCAACTAAGTTCCTTAGTTTAAGCTCCAATACTAAATTAAAGTATTTGGAAAGACCTATCTAAATATGTATTGTATAGTATATTAGCCTTCACCTTATTTCTCTGAACTGATATATAGGAATGGTGGAATGTTTAGTGTTACTCCAGGAGGAAGAATATCATAAATAAAGAACCCTTCATCCGCCAAAATTTGGTCTCCTGGCTTGAAATGATCCAAAATCCCAGACATCCAAACAATGTCTTTGTCCGTTGTTGATCCAGGGAAGTTTGCTGCAGAACATATAGTTGCATTGGGAGCCGCCCTAAGGAGCAAAGGAGTGCATTTAGTGTTCATTTGACTTGGGGGTAGCAACTTCTACATCAGTATAATCAATCACCATTTTACAGTTCAATTTCTGGAAAGATGCAGGCATGCTGGTTTGGTTCTTTACTCTGCTGGGTACAGTTGTCAGTGTCTCTGTAAAAAAAAAACTTTGTGTAGAACAGTGATGAAAGTGTTAATTACGTTGCTGACACGAAAACCTGATCCTCAAGTGTAAGTGAATTCACTTTCCATCCAGCATAGTAGTTAATTGAATCTTCAAAATGAGCAACATATCCAACAATACATCCAAACGTATCTCTGTCAGGCAATCCTGTTTCCATTCTGAGAACCTCCTCGGTCTACTGAAATGCCGAGTACCTGCTGCGACAGTAGGCTTGCTTTTCCTGCACAGACTTCAACTCGGCTTTGGACGTGTATTTGTTCATGCGATCGGTTGTCATCTGTCTGAGTTGAAACACCAGAGCATACCTCCACACTTTCAGATATATTCTCTCCAGGTTTGGTGGTCAATTGTTCTCCTTCTTCACCAGGGTAGTATGGACCGGGGGCATTTCTGAATTTTAAACTTGGCAATAATAAAATAAAATTAATTAGGATAGAACTGCGCTTTCCCTCTAAACAATACATTTGTAGGGAATAATGGTCAGCAAATATATCAACTATAAGCATAAATATAGCCACAAGCAGCAGTTGTGGAGTCCAAGCACAATTTGAAAAGACAGACAAACAAAACATTACACAAGGTAGAAAGACACAAAAAGTTGTAAAGATCGGATACACAGTCTATTAGTTATGGCTTAGTCTATAGTTTGTGTTGGCCCGTGACTTCTGTGAAGTTTATCATTTCATTGCAACCACATTGTTGAAGTTATTCACTTTCTATTGGAAAATATGCCCCTTGTTCTTGACAACTAATGACTTTGGAAAGGACAAGCCTGGATTTGAACCTACTGAGCCAAACGCCTGTTACAGGTTTACTGAGGAAAAACTAACTAAAGGGAGAAGTATTGTGATACTGCAACCTATGATTGACAGTGCTAATCACTTTATAGAAGTTTGTAGTGCTCTCTATTATTGAATAAATCAATACTAAATCACATGGGCCATAAAACTGCTGCTGCACTGCTGTCTATGGGTTGAATCTTCTGGCCACACCCCAATCAGTAATACCAAATCAGGTAACGCTATTTTGCCATTGACAGATGATGTCAAACACCTGCTTTGAGTTGTATGTGATTTAATGTTGATTTACTTTTCACGAAACTTCAGAAGGAGCATGTGTAGCGCTATAACAGGCAACTTGAAATTTTTTGGCCTATAAATTCTAAACCATACGTTGTAGAAACAATATTCCGTTTCCCCTGGATTCCTGGGGTCTAGCTGCATCTATCCATATAGGCCACTCCCATTTCAGCCAACAAGGTTTTCCACCATTTTGGCCTGAGTCTGGGTCTTGGCCTGAGGATGAGCCTGAGTCTGAGTCTGGGCTGTACCTTGGGCTGAGCCTGGGCATGGGCCTTGGCCTGAGTCTGGCCCTTGGCCTGGGGCTGGGCCTGAGCCTGGGCATGGGCCTTGGCCTGAGTCTGGCCCTTGGCCTGGGGCTGGGCCTGAGCCTGAGCCTGGGCCTTGGCCTGAGTCTGAGTCTGGGCCTGGGCCTGGGCCTGAGCCTGGGCCTGGGGCCTGGGGCTGGGCCTGAGTCTGAGCCTTCCAAGTTTCCTCTGACTGACAGGTGCACTTTTGTTTTCCTTTTTTTTTTTTTTTTGTAAAAAGCATCCAGCGTGTGTCCTGCTGCTTCCAGCAAATGGCTAGTAGACCTAGGCTCTGTTCAAACCGTTATAACTTTATGTTTATAAAGGATTTAGTCACCAAGTTTTAGAATATTAATGTTATTTTAACTAATCATTTGATGAATGCAAATTGTCCTTAAAGAAATGGGTCTGGAGGGGGTGATAACCCCAGCCAGAGCAACCAAAAAGTGGGAGAACCTTAAGAAAACATGTACGGTAGGTTTTGCCTCAGCTCGTAGCACAATGCTGTTTTAGAATCATTCCTGTAGTGACAATACTGAACATCTGCAGTGCCTTATGAGTTTTTGATGCCTTAATATTTTAAGGAGATCAAAAAAAAAAAACACCAACTGGCCAAGGGACAGAGTCAGGGGAAGCTCAATTGTTGCCTCAGCCTGGGGGGAAAATTCCAGGCTACTGCAGTGGCCCCCCCGATACTAAAACAGCATCCCCTGACCCTGTAATATAACTGTTGCTTAAAGGTATAGGGCCCAAAGAACATGTTTTCCGTCATGATCCCTATTAGTAGAAACCATAACTTCGCTAGCTGCCTGCTCCACCCGTCCGGTAACAACCGGCTGCCCCCTCTTTCTCTACTGCAATAGAAACCTAGGGGCATACACGACAGTCTTTGAAAACTACGATAAACGCAGTATGCTATCTTGAAAAAATTGTTAAAAAAAAACGGAGCTTTCTATCAGCAGTTATTTTTGGTGACAGTGGCATTCTTCTAGCTCTTGTGGACACTTACACCAAAGATGGACAGGTAGTGCATCTTTGAGAAATAATAGATCCTATCCAAATAGAACACAACTATTGACAGAAAGCTTTTTTTTTTAAGATAACTGACTGGTATGATATTACATGTTTTTTGGGCCCAGGGTTCAAAATACCGAACTATTCCTTTAAAGTATGCTTTTTAATTGTTCAACACTTTAATCTTAGGCAATGCTGGACTACCCAGATAGAGCGGTTCTGGCAGCGGGGCCATGAGGTTCTGCTGGAGTGAAAAAGAGTCTGGGGAGAAAGAAAGAAAGGTTCTGAAACGAGAGAACCAGCAGCTGCAAGTTCCTCTGCGTCAGCACCTGGACGGCACCACCACCTACTGACAGACAGCGGCACGTAAAAAAAAAAAACATACTGCAAAATACAACAACAGGGGCAACAAAATGCACAGCTGTTGCTTGGCTACAGTATTTAAAGAATGATATCTATTGTATTTTCAAGAAACCCTTTACTCCTAGTCTTGATGCACCTGTTAAATGGCATGTATTAATATTAAATTAACAAAATGGACATTATAAAACACAAATACTTTTTTCATTTTATTTAAACAATTTTGTGCCTTGTGCTTAGGTCTTCTTGCTCTTCTTATCCTTTTCCTTCTTCTTGCTGGGCTTCTGGGTGTTTGCCTTTTTGTAGAGGTAAAGTCCCACCATCTCCCAGCAGAGTGGGCACCAGGATGGGCGTCACCAAGGTTTGAATACATTTGGGGCCGAGTAATGTGGGGATGAGCTGGGGAGGGACATTCTATTTATTTTACCTTACATAACTTATCATTTCATCACTGATACATCTAATTAAGGGTGTTTTCACATATGGTTATTTTTAAAGGAACCACACTCAGTCCTTTTTAAGTCGACCAAAAAGTGAACTAGCTGCATACAAAATCATTCCTCTTTGTGTTCACAATGCAAATGGACTTACAAGAGGACTAAGCTCTCAAACTCACTGAACTCAGACCACCTCCTGGTGCGGTCTGAGTTCATTTTGTTATGTTCACATATGCCCAAATAAATGCTGAGTCACTGGACTTGGGAAGCTGAAACGGACCAAGAGTGAAAACACCCTTTGGATAACCTACGGACATCTTCCAATAAATTTTGTTACAACTGGATACTTATATGCAAAAAAATTTTATTCAAAGGTATCAGTGAATCCAATTCATAGCAGAGAAAAATTGAAGAAGTTATGCAGCAAAGGCACACTTTGCCTAATCATTGTAGGAGCCTACACATCACATTGTAAACACGTCTCACCATGTAACTGACTGTAAATGAAGACAAGACACAGAATATCGCGTCATTCATCTGTATTGGTAATCAGTTAATAACGTGTATAGATACAAACTTATTTAAACTCTCAAAAGAGTTTAAGCATATAAATCTGCAGAGCATGGGTAGAAGAGAGTCGAGTTAATTTGCATGGTTCTCATACATACTGCTGCTCTGTGTCAAATATAGAGTTCACTCTGAGGAAAAAAAAGAGGTTGAAGTGCATCTCAGTAGTCTAGAAATGCTTTCAACTCATCCTCTTTCTATCTACAAGCTTGAAGAAGAGTAGGGCTGAAACTACAAATTAAACAAGAAGCACCATGAAACTCTTAAGGTGGGCTGAGAAAATAATGGTAATCTTCTCTGAACCTCTCATGGCGTCCTCCATCTCCACTGTCTTACACATCATTCTTCACTGATCTCTCCATCACAACCTTCTCTCACTGTCCCTGTTGTATTTGTTTTATGTACGCTAGTTTGGGCTTAACACATAATACATATTTGCTTATAATACATGGACATTCATTTGTTATTGATTTATTTGATTCATGTACTGTTTAAGAAACCTACCTGATAGTTGCCACTAGGTGGGAGTATTGGTCAGTTAACGTCAGAATGCCTACATGTTTGGCAGGCCCAGAATGCCTTGTTCTTGAATATACAGGAAGAGAATGTTAGACTGAAGTGTGTTCCGGAGAGAAATATGGCGACTAGCCTAAGGTGATGCTACTGATGTAAACATGTTTGAGAACATTCAGTAAAGTGAACATAAGAACAACAGTCACGTTCCGTTCGTTTATTTCGTACAGAAGTTGTAGTTACGGTCAGAACAGTCCCTTCCTCACAGTCTCTTCCTCATCTTGCCCTTCTTGTGGGCGCCCCGTCCGAAACCAGACTTTTTCATTTCACCCAGCCGCTGTTTGTTGTTGCCACGGATCTTCCTGAGGCCTCCGCTCTGTAGGAATTGGTGCTTCTCCTTTTTCTTGCGCTGCTTCAGGATCTGCTCGCTCGACTTCAGCTCTGAGCGCACTCTCCGACCACCAGCTGTCTGCTGTGGTCCTCCAGGGCTGTGGAACTGAGGACCTCGCCGACCTCGGCCACGACCTGGGAGAGGGATGATAAGAGGAGAGAGGGATGAGAAGAAAGGGATGAGAAAAAACTCTATACTTTGCTTTTTTGGTTGATGCATATAATAATATCCAGAGTTGAAAATTATAATCTACGCAGGACAGAACTGCTAGGTAGTCAATGGTGGGGTGAAATATTACATCCTGCTTGGAAATTAAAACAAAAAAAGTTCACACTATCCTTGCAGGTTAGGGAATGGGGGAGATTACATAGATTAAAATGGGATTGCAATCATCGTATTATAAAAACGGTATTTGTGATCCATGAACAAAATAATGAGATCATTTAAAAGGTTTCTTTTTGGATTGTTCTGAACAATATTTGAAAGGGAAAACAGGCCGTATATCTTATGGATATAATCATAATTTTAAATATTTTTAAATGAGGGTTGATAATGGCCTGGTATAACAACGCCTCAAATTACATTCTGCAAACTTAACATTTAACATTAATTTTTGAGGTAATGTACCATATGAGTAAGTGTTTCACTAATCCCACAGATTTCATTAATGATGATTTTACCAAGGTAGTCGGTAAGGTTAATGGATTACATTTTGAAAGAAAACGTCTTAAAATGGTTAAAGTTGAGACTGAGGAAGCACTCTTACCTCCTCCAGCGTTCCTCCCCCTTCCTCCTCCTCCTCCCGTTTCTCTATCGAAGTCAGGCCCGTCATCATCCACCTTGTATTTTTTCTTCCACTCCTCGTAACTGACACGCCGTCAAAGTTATATAACAACTCAACAATGCAGCAAAACAAAGTAGTAGTGTGGTAGTACAGAAATACATGTGTATGCACAGTAATATAGCAATAACAGTGGAGATACTACATAACAAAGAGACACCCTGTTCATTGTGCCAGAAAGGATACAAGTTCTTCTTCCTGTTGGTACTGACAACCTGGCCGCTATCCGTTCTAACCTTCTTCTTCTGGTCTTCTTTTCCCGTTTCTGTGATGAAGCGCTTCCTCTTGCGGTCCCTACAGAGTGACCGAGAGGGAGATGCTTAACATGGTATAAACGTTGTGTGTATGTGTAAGCGAGAGAGAAAAGTGAGTGATTGAATGAGTGAGTCAGATTTTTCACCATTTCATAATCTTTTTGTGCTGGTTGAGTCTGTCTCCCTCATCTCCCATGAGGTCTAGGACAGCTGAAGAGGCTTGCAGTTCAAAAGAAGTGCCCTCGCCCCCCAGACTTAACCTGATGACAAACAGAACAGAAGTCAAAGGTTATAAAACACAGATAATACATTGTAATCATCTCAGAGAAGCCGCTACATCTTTTCCACTGTTTAATCTAATGTCTTTTCATGCACATTCAAAAAATCTCAAAAGGTTCATGTTTGCCTGTCTGTTTCCTTACCCTCTCTCAGAGTTGAAGTCTTTGGGTCTGTATGGGATGTAATGCTCTTCATCTTTGACCGTCTGTTTGCTCTTCTTGCTCTTTGGCTTTTGTTCTTCACCATCCTGCTGCGGTCCTCTCCTCTTCCCACCCACCACCTCTGAGAACACCCCCTGGTGGAGAAATACAGAATTACAAGTTCAATGACTGACAGTAAAAAATATCAGGATAATTGCAACACTGATGATTGAGTTATAGCAGAGATGCTGCTATAGGTTATATTTGCTAAGGTTTGCACACAACGTTAAGTGTGTACAAAACTCTTCTACTCTTGCAGAATACAAACGTCCTTTACTACTATTTGCTATTTACGACAACTTTAATCAAAGCACATAAAATTTATCAAACGAAACCAATAGCCACTTTTAGCTCCTTCTCCTGTTTTTGGA
This sequence comes from Centroberyx affinis, assembly GCF_046629955.1. Lineage (NCBI taxonomy): Eukaryota > Metazoa > Chordata > Actinopteri > Beryciformes > Berycidae > Centroberyx > Centroberyx affinis. The sequence continues at coordinate 99,970 of NW_027279783.1, forward strand.
GGTATGTCAACAGTTGTATGACATTTTGCCCCCTGAATCAACTTCTGATGGAGAACCTCTGTTACCTTTAGATCCTCCTCCTCATCTTCATCCTCCTCGCCTGTGATGTGTGTGGAGGTCTGGCTGGCGGTTGGGTTGCGGCTCTGCTGCAGCCTGCTCTCTGCAGCCAGGTCTTCTCTCTGCTTGCTGAACTTGTCCACCAGCCGCATGTCCCTGGAACGCTTGGCCCGCATCACCTCACTGGCCGTTGTCTTACTGTTGGAGTTGATCTCAAAGATAGTCTGGAAGAAGGAAGACACTTTGTTTTATCACAGTGTTGATTCCAACACTCTGAGATAATTGCATTAACGTCAACCCATTCAGCAGGATTTAGTTAAAACACAACTCACGGATTTGGATTTGTAGCCCTTGATGGCATCGACTATTTGGAGGCGCTCCAATTCCATTTTCTCCAACCCTGACCCTAAAACAAGGTCAACACAAGTAGTGTTAAACAATCCAATGACAATACTTCAACAAACATCTGATGACAGAGAATTAAATGCTGTTATTAACTACTGACTGAGCATCATTATCACCACAATTGCTCTCTTCACAATGTTCACCATCATCCAAACTGACCTAGTAGCGGATGGACAGCCATGTTGGACAGATCCGTGTTTTTGACCCGTCTGATGGACTCTGGTGAAGGGCTTGGTCGCGACTTGAGGTACTGCTTGTAGGCGTTCTCTGAGACGCGATGTAGGTTCTGCAGGTCCAGGGAGCTGTCGTGGGCCGTGGCCAACTGAGAAGCTTCATCATCAAGGATACTTTGAGGGACCCGACCAAACACACCATCTGAATCTGCAGAAGGGGAGGGAGGTTTGGATTGGCCGGAGTGAGGGGGGAGAGGGAGAGAGAGTGCTAAAATTAATTAATACTTTTACAAATCTAAAGAAAGTCAACTAGAAGAGCAAGGAGGAAAGTATTATATCAACACAAACCACAAATCAGATTTCCATCAATTCAAGACCAGAGAGGCGCTCTGCAAAGTCTACCTGGAGCGTTTTCAGGTGTTGCCAGCTGAAGGGGCCTTCCCAGGAAGAGGTGGAGGTCATAGACAAAAGGCACCTCGTCCGGACACACCATACTGTAGGCTGTACCGCTGCGCCCCGCACGTGCCACACGGCCTGATGGAAAAACACAGGGGATGATCATCATGTATCAAATCAGCCTCATCACTTTTCCCTTATCAAATCTGTCAAAAAATATCTGTTAAAGGAAAAAAATATACCAATTTAACACAACTGAAATGGTCACTTTGGTCATTTCCACTGTGTAAAAATATTGTGAATACCTCAACCCTTACTACCAGTTAAGTTAGTTAATTTCCTAAATTCATCACAAGCTGTTCATGTCTAATGGCTTAAATGCAGATGTTTATATATTGTGTTTAGGCCACCTACCAACTCTGTGCAAGAAGAGTTTGGCCTTGGAGGGGAAGTTGTAGTTGATGACATTGTCCAGCAGGGGGATGTCTATACCACGAGCTGCAACATCTGTCACAATCAGCACCATGGCTTTCCGGTGGACAAACTTCCCAATGTTGATCTTCCTGGCAGTCTGGTCCAGGGCGCTGTAGATGTAGGCACACTCCAGGCCTTCTAAGGTCAACAACTGGACATAAAAACAAAAGAAGCTAAAACTTCACCAAAAATAAAGCATTTCTTGCATACAAATCCGTAAAAACTTTTAAGAGTCTGCTATCCATTAGCGCTGGAAAAATACATGGAAGGCACAAAAGACTCTGTGATTCTGGTGGTGGTATCTCACCTCTTTGACGTACTCTACATGGTGTTTGGTGGCAACGAAGACGACTGTCTGCTCCTGAGGCTTCACCACGTTCCTCAGTAAATGGAGCAACAGTGCCGGCTTGTCATCCATACGCAGATGGAAGAAGCCCAGCTGGAGGAAGACGGGAGCAATAAAAAGATTTTGGAACGATGATACAGATAAGATATGGACCGGGGATTTATCTACCTATGGTGTCAAATCTGTCATGTTTCAGTAATTGGTCACTGCCTTTACCTTCATCAGCTCACTGATCTTAGAATCCACATCCAAACGAATCAGCACCGGTTCTGTCAGCCCTGTAAATAAAAAGGTATTTACTTACACTATGTCTTCAACACCAACATGCACATTATTGAAGATGCTTTCAAACTTTTCCAAGTGCAACTGCCATTCAAAGACTTGGGTGCTCAATAGTCACCATGAATCTATACTCAAAATACAAGCAAAACCACCAAAGGAAAAGCCCTCACAGCTGTGCAGATTACAGCCATTAACGGGAGATAGCTCTGTCTTACCAGCTCTGGCGAACTCCACCAGTAGTTTGGGCAGGGTGGCGGAGAACAGCAGGGTCTGCCTGGTGTCTGGAAGCCTCCGGATGATCTCCTGGAGCTGCTCGGCAAAACCCATTTCAAACAACCTGAGGGGAGTAGGAGCATTGACACGGTCACACACATCTACAACTGAATCCAACACACAAAATGAAACTATGACAACTTTGTATGTACATCACTTACCTGTCAGCCTCATCAAACACCACATACTCTACACTCTGCAGCTTCAGGTTCATCTCCTTGACGACATGCATGAGACGACCGGGGGTACCGATGATTCTGAGGGGAAGAGGACAGAGATCAGGAATATAATACACATGCGGCCAAGGAACCTGTATCTGCTTCCATCATGACAAAATTATCTCTCCTTTCGTGCCTACTTACATGTCAGGGTTTTCGTGAAGAGCGGCAAACTGATCATCCATTCTGGAAAAGAGCCGCAGCATTTAAATCCAGTGTAAGAGGACAATGGCAAGCGTTTCAGATTTCAACAGGAAAAAAAAAAAGTAAAAGCACAAGACAATTAGAGAGTCACACACCTGTCTCCACCAAGGATCAAGGCAGTCTTGAGGCCAGTGAATTTTCCCAACTGTAACACAAAAGTAATACCAACATCACTCTTTCTTTAGGAAATCAACATAAAATCAGGGACAACACTGAATAACAAAGTCACAAAGGCTTACCTCTCCAAAGAGAAAACATTAACTAAGCTATAACTAAAATAAAACTTAATTTCAAACAGAAAATTACAGCTGTGATTCAAGGGTTCACGTCCTAGATGTTTAAGAACCAATATGAACTATATTCTCACCGACATCACCAACCACAACCAAACTTGACATTTTGACTAAAGCTTGTACCTAGAGCATGTGCAAAAAGTCTCTAGCATGTAGCATCTCATAGAAAATTGAGAAACAGTGGAAGAACAATGATTAAAAAAATAATAATAAATCAGTAGCAAAACAACAGTGGTTCAGCTCTACTGGTTTGAAGGTAGATATAGCTGCTAGCAGCGATTACATGGTTCAAGCTCAAATTAATTTTAAGCCCAATATGAGCTATATGTCATTATTGTGTAGGCAACGGCCACATGCATCAACAGCAACCAAACTCAATATTTTGACTAATACTTACACCTACTTTATCCAATTTTGCTGGAAAAAGGTAACAAAGTGTAGCTCAACCCCACTTTAGGTGTATACCAAGTTTGGTAGTAATAGGTCAAAAATTGCAAAAGCCTTTTCAAGAAATTCATAATGGTGGAAATTCATTGTGTTGTCCTTGGGTGGGACAAGAAGCATATTTGTGACAGAACAGCTGGATCAGGTTTAGTGTCAATCAGACGTGAGATATGGCCTTTTCAATTTTGAAATGTCACTACAGCACCCCCATCTGGACAAATTGCATGAAATCTGGTACATACATGTGAAATGCTTTTCTAGACAAGGCTGCCAAATTTAATACATTTTGGTATTCAAGCTGTTAAATGATTATTTTGTTATAGGCCATGTTTTCACCCACTTTCACCAATCAACCAAACTAAACTTCATATTCAGCTGAGCACATGATCCTTCAACACGTGTTCCAAATTTCATACAATTTCACCAACCGGATTAGGAGATACAGTTTTATGGCCCCTGTTGGTTCGGCCCGACAGCCTTGACCCCCTAGTGAGTAATAACAAGCCTAGGTACAAACAGTAATCAGTCTGCTCATCTGAATAGCTACTCCTTCTGACCTCTTTGGTAAACTTCATGGTCTGCAGAGCCAGCTCTCTGGTGGGCGTGAGGATGAGGGCCCGGGCCCCCGTCTGGGCCTGCGGGGCCTTCAGCTTCTCAAACATGGGCACCAGGAAGGCAGCCGTCTTACCACTGCCAGTCCTAGCCATGGCCACTACGTCCTTGCCATCCAAAATCACCGGGACAGTCTGGAGCAGGGAAGAGAAGAATTGGGCATGAAATACTGTGCTGCTAGCAGTCATAAAGTTTGGAATATAAAGATGCTGAAGTGTCACTGACTAACCTTTCGCTGGATTGGAGTAGGGACTTTGTAACCCTTCTTCATGACCCCTTTAAAAACTGGGTAACTGAGACCTGGAATCAGACATAAGGTTCTCATGCAACATTCAATCAATCAATCAATCAATCAATGTTGTTATTGTCCCAAAGGGAAATTAGCCAGGTAAACCATAGAGGTAAAAACAACATGACACAATGTTGTACATAAAAAGAATCATGAAAACATCAAACTACCTAAAAACAACAACAAACAAACATGGATACATAAAATCCCTAAAGCAAATCATTATCACTTTAATAGAAACTCATAGAGTTTAAAAGAGACAAAGTGCATATAAGGAAATCTCTTCCAGCTACAATTTAAATATCCAGGGAGAAGGTGTGACTCCTGTTGAATGTAGGTAAATGTTTGTAATCTGAAAATTAATAACATGACATTTTGTCACGAGACAGATCTTCATTCTGATGCTGTGAGCCGTGCCTCTTCACTGGACTATGCAGTTATATTTTGTAGTTTCTCTTGACTCACACAGCCCTGTGCCTGTCTCTGTCTCTGTTTCTCACCCATGGACTGAAAGCCTCCAGACTTCTTCTTCTTCTTGTTTTGGGCCCTGACCAGCTCCCTGGTGTCGGGCTCCACATCTGACAGGCAGTCTGCCGAGGCAGGGAAACGAGGCAACGTCCTGCCCGGCTGTGAAACAAATACAAACACACAGCCATGCTCGTTGACAACACGATAGATGTACTAGTAGAGACTCTACTCACAGCTGTCGTTTCATTTATCAGTTGTTTTCTGTCGGGTAACATAGCTTATAATGTTAACTACAGGTTAGCGTCACATGCCACCACCAACGGCTGACTCGGTCCAGAAATCAAACATACAGTTCAGCATTCACTCGATTACGAGAAGCAGTTGGGGTAAATAATAACTCTTTTTTTGTTTTTAATCAGTAGTTATCCTTACATTATCATCTTCTTTAATTTCGGCAGCCAGTTCAAAGTCTCCAGTATCTGAATCCACCTCCGGGTCCCGGTTGCCTGCGTGTCTCTTTTTCTTCGTCAGTTTCTTCTTCCTCTGCGCCATATTTCAGTGCCGCGTGCTCTTCAGACTCCGCTCACTACTTTTAAAATTTTTGTTATGAAATAATAATAATAAAAAACTAAGACAAGTTAGTGTTCAAAAGAGCTCCGATTAATTTCGACACACAACAACACGGTGGGCAGACATTTTTGAAACACGTGTGTTTCTTCTTCTTTTTCCTTGCAGTTTGACTGCTGTTGGTGTCCAAAGTTAAACCTCATTACCGCCATCTGCTGCATCGGAGTGTAGTCCGAGATTACATACATACTGTACATACATAGGCTACATACATACATACATACAGACAGACAGATAGATAGATAGATAGATAGATAGATAGATAGATAGATAGATAGATAGATCAAACAGCAGCACATGTGTGCAATCTGATACAGTTAATTTGGCAAGATATATGTAACTGGTTAGCACCAAAAGACACTTTTATTTCAAGGAATATTTGACATGTTAAATAACAACAAGGATTAACTCTATTGCAGTGTGGTTATATAGCAAAATATACATATGCTATACATAATACAAGAGTGTTGAAAACATATACTGTTTTTATAACCTTTCCACAGGAATAAATTATATGTAAAATTATGTCAACGTGATGAAAAACATAAAGGCAATGGAACCATATAATACACATTTGTTCTCTATCTATCTATAATGGTTAAACAAAAAGAAGAAACATTAATTTATCTACCACTTAAAATGTTTCTGTCTTTGCTATACTTCCCACAGCATAATTATAATTATAATAAATACAAGTAATGCTAAAGTACTTTGTAGTCTACAGTGACCCAGCCTCAGTCTAGTCAGTTTAAAGGCATCTTTCCTATCACCAGCCATATAAGCATCCTGTTGTTATTCTTGTGGTTATCTGACCAACGGTGGTATCTGGTGATGAGGTAATTTCACTATCTCAGCCTCAGGTCCCTTGTTAATAATGCCGTGACTCTCAGTTATGTAAAATAATTAACTCCACTTTTTCTTTGGCCATTGTAGATTGTGTAATTTTGTTCACCATTATATTACTCTTCACCCTATCATGCCTTGGATCCCATAATTGTCCCGTTTTACAGCCTAATTTCTCTTGGTCTAAAGAAGCATAATAATATCTCATTTACTGACTAAGGACGTGCATTTGATGAACCATACTTCAAAGCCAATAAGGCAGCAGCTAAATCTAAGCATATAACAGAATTTTCCGGTCTCGCTTTTCCCCATCAAAGCCCAAATTAACATCATTAATTCAGTGGAGAAGACTGACATTCTGTTTGAAAACCACAAGCCTTGATGAACAGAAAGTAGAGGAGCATAGATTCCAAACCCTAATTTCCTGATTTCAGGCTTCTGATCCATCTGTAAAAATCTGTAATTAAGATCTCATGTCCATTTTTATATGTTTTTCAGCTACCTGACTTCAGTTATCAATGTCTGAGATCCATTTGTGGATCAGCTAACATCCCACAAAGAAACAGAGAGAAATTAGTATTCTTTCATTTACATGAAAATTCTACATTTCATTTCAACCTTGATTATACCCGCATATCCTAATCCAAAAATGTCTATTGGATCGTTATCTTAATCCAATTATCTATTAATTTTAATGGATTTCGGTCATTTCCACCAGTTAGGCTGGAGTAACAGTTTTTTGAATGACATCTAATTTTGCCAGAGTGGATGCAGCTTGCAGAGCCATGCAGCCATAATCTAATCTAAAACTCATCATCTTGAAGTATAATCAGCGTTCTCTCTCTCTCTCTCTCTCTCTCTCTCTCTCTCTTTCTCTCTCTTTCCTGATGCTGAGCTGTATGTCACACAGGCATAGTTCAAACCTGATATAATCACAACAGTATAGCCTACCGTAAATGTACTATTCTTTCTCAGCCAAACATCTATGAAACTCAAAACCTTCCTGCATGTCATTATAACTTAATCTGTGTTCAATGTGAGCCAGACATCAAACCAAAAATATCTAAAATAGTCTACCCTTTTCAGGTATATTCCATATCATTTAAGTTATAATTTAAGTTTTCTTAATTTTCCTAGTCTCTACAGACAGTATCAGCCTGGCAGGCATGTTGATGTGTGAGGACACTGTCACTTTTAGTTGCTATATTGTCTGTACAATTTTAGTTTATCTTTGTATTTTGAGATGCTCAATTTAGCCCTTTAACTGTTTTGTTACAGTTTGATTTCCATTCTTATCTTTCAGTTTTGTGTACTTTTGTTGTACTTTTTGTTGTTGATTGGTTGGTTGGAGTGTCTTGAAAAAAAGTATACAAATAAAGTGCATCAATATTATAAAATTTAAGTTGCCAGTCCAAAGAACGCTGATAATTGCTGTTAACTTTGTTAATTGCTTTTGCAAACACTTTATAAAATAGTTCACATTTTTCTACTTTCCCCTCTTTTCTATAGCATCGCCTGCAAGCACAAACTTTCCAATATCTTGTCCAATACTAGCATAAACATCATCAATCTTGAGAGATCCTCTTATCAATGAAATAACTTTGACCTGAATGCACTGGTCAAACCCTGATAGTATTGCGTTGTAAATAAATGTTTTTATGATTAACCCTTCCTTCCACATTAAATCATAGGGTTTTTTTTTCAAAACATGTAATTTCCAAGCATGCAGAAAAAGTGCTATGGGACAATGGTGCAAATGTGACCTTTTTTGTAGTCCACCACAGCAGTTCTACTCTTGAATGGATTTTATGATGTAACATTTATTTATATTAAGCTAACTCAGTTGTGGCTGGGCAGTAATTGTATGTAATGGAGGCTTTTATAACTGGAGCTGACAGTACCCATGAGTATTTTCTTTCATTTCTTTGTGAACCAGTGGAACACTGTAAACTCATATTGAGATCATTTGGTTGCGTAGTTTGTAATAATAATCTCACTTATCTGTCCGAGGAAAGGATCAAAATTAACAAAGCTGTTCTATGAGTATGATGTATCTCACCCTCTGTAAATCCAGTCCTTTAATACCCATGGAATGGTACAAATATTTTTATTTTTACATTTACACGAGGCAGGGAAAAAAACAGCATTGTTCTGTGCTTTTTTTGTGATGAATATATATTTATATAACTCACAACTCATGGGCCAAGACAGAAAATCAGAGCATTTCTTTCTGTTGTGTAACTTTTTACGAAGTGACTGCATAGGACATTTTGGCAGTCAAAGCCGAGCCATCCGTGCACAACTGTCACGCTTATGCTGCTGGAATCCTGAAATATGCTACAGGATTTCTCCAAAGTCAGATTTTAGTCCATTGCACAAACACAAACTTAGAGACAGAATCTCTAAGTTTTAGCAGGCACTTTAGGATTCTTTCCCAGCCAATCATATTTCATGCACACTGAAACATCACACGCTGTTGGTTCAGATGAATGGCATTACGATTTAACACTACCAGTTGACAAAGGGGAGGCCATCCCATCTCATCCCTCGTCAAATTACCCCACGCTGTTGCCGGTGACATAACAAATCAGAGCACACTGCCACCACACAGACTCCCACCATTCACAAATGTTGCCCTGTCAAAGCTCATATGGAATATCCTTGCTCAATAGCGCTGGATTAAACTTAATCTCACACAGCGAGTTGGATCCATAAAGAGATCAAACAAAATATGACAAACCATGAGGGCTATTTCCTAACTTTTATTCTCGTTGTGATTTTGCCTACAAAACTGGTGTATGCTCAGTAAATTCAGTCATTTTTTTATCCCTGCAAATTCTCCAAATAATCCATGCATTTTCTTGTGGAGGTAAAGCTCCTTGGGTCGTGATTAGTGGGCAAATGTAAATGTCCCACATGTGGATGCATTAATATATGAGACCAGATGCTGCTCAGAAACAGCTGCCCAAGACATCAAAAACCCCACTGAACTCTGAGATGTATGTTGTTCATTATAGGGCCAATGTTGTGAAGAGGTCTCGGCCATGTTTTATTTCCCCTTGTCAGTAACATGTTTCCTGTTTTGACCTCATGGGAGGGTCAGGCACATGGTTTATCATGTGTGATGCTCTGTGCTGGATTTTATAAAGACATGATGTGCAAACTGGTAGAAAATTAGATATTAAAGTACGGATTTGTTGTTGACAAATGGTGAGAATGATGCACAATGTGATATTCTATTTGTCAATATGTCTCCTACTTGCAGGACGTTTCACATTTTCTATAATTCTTGGTTGTTTATAACCAGCCACAGTTTAATTTTTTGAATCACCCAGTGGAAATGTGTCCTTTGGATGATAACACTGACATTAATATGGCAGCCAAAACATGTACTGTGCTGTTTGAAGTCAGTGGGCTGATGTACAGTAAATAAGTCAACGCCATGGCAACAGCCCGGAGCTAATGCCATTCACATTCCATCACAGAGCCTGGCTGCGGTGGCCTGGAGCCAAATCTGTTCAGGAGCAGAGAGCGATGTGGGTTTGCTCGCAGGCAGTAGGTGAAGCAAGCCACCTATAGGATCAGCTTTGGTCCTTAAAGGTGATTTAAGTGATAAAGCCAGGGGGGATTAAGATATGAAGCTGGTAGGGTTCGGGGGTTGTGGTGGTTTCAATTTGGCATTCACGTAAACAGGGTGCTGGCATCAATATGCTATCAGGTCAGCCTCCAAAGCTCCTGCCAGTGTCTTAACTCTCAATCTCTACACTAAGTCAAGTCTTCATATTGAAAACATGCAACTGAATCAGCGCCTCATCTCCGCGTCATGTTGTTCAGGCAATTTATTTCATGATGTATGCTTATTATTCATGAGGCAGGGCCTTCATGTCTGTGTCATGGGCTACATATCTGAGGATATAACATGTTTTTATTTTCCTGATGGTACCTCAGCTGCACAGCTCTCCACCTCTTGCTACTCGCCTGGGACCCATAGCATTGACTTCATGCAGGCTGATGATAAGATCCATATTTGACACACATAAATAGAGTTATCAGGACTTAATACAGGCCAGGCTAAGCTGCATCCTGAGCCAAAGCCTGGGGGACTTACAAGAGAGTATCTGACCTTTCAAAAAATCTGTGATTAATATTTGAATTCAGTTTGCCTTATCTGTCAGTCCTCCAGCATTATGACCAGAACCTTTATAAGCGACCAGGAGCCACGGTGTTGTGAGATGTGTTGATGACAACATGGTGTGTGTGTGTGTGTGTGAGTACAGGGACAGGCTGGTTCACCAAGCAGTCTGTGACTAAATGGGCATTGAATGAAAGTCATTAGGGAAACAGATGTCAACATGTCTCAGGTTGGATTTTTATAATGATGTTCTCCAGCAGAGTGTGGAGCAGATGCCGACTTTAAGCCTTGGAGATTGAGGGGAATGTTTAAATTAAGAGATTATTGAGCTGATGGTTTGTAATGCTAAGCCTTTAAATGGGAGTAGCGGTTAAATATTCTTCCACCGTATCTGTGTCAATTTAATTATTTATCAACCACTCTTAAAAGGCCAGCCTTGGGTTCAGTGAACCTTTTAAAAATAGTCCAGCCATCCAATTAGTATCGAGGGCCATGTGATGCAGCATATCAGGCATGTTCACTGGCAAGCCTTCAACTGTTGGTTTATATTTTCCGTGGCAGCCGTTATATATCCAAGGGGTAAATTAAAATCTGATCCCAGTGCTCCAAAAAGGTTGAAATCATGAGAAGAAATACCACTTTTGACTTTGCATCCCATGAACAGAGACTAGATGTCATTATATCACGATAGTCATGCGAGATTCACTTATTTCCAGTTTAAATGTTGAAATTGTGAAAATTGTTGTTAGATGAAAAATTGTTTTCATATAACAACATTGAGGGACAATGCCTCCACAATCTATAGTCCAATCTCAAAACTGTGAAGGAATTGTAAAAACTGTTGTTAGATGAAAAATTGTTTTCATATGACAACCTAAACATTGATGGAGAATTCCTTCCCAGTCCAATATCAAAGGACTATGACAAACAAATCCCCAAACATTTTTGTCACTGGCTCTCCTCTCCTATTCCCAGAAGGACAGAAACTCCCTGATTCATTTAAATCACTCATTCAAAGCTGTATAACCAGTCACTACTAATACTTATTTTCTGCACAATATGCCTCTGAACAAAAGCCAGTGTGCATCCTGCAGTTGTTGGTGATTTGGTGATGAAGACAGTAGCTCTTACAGGCATTAAGAGACGGTCATGGTCTGGTCTTGGGCCCGCTGGGCTGGCATGGTGCTGTGAACGTGACAGCGCCACCCCTAGTGACAATGGCAGATGGTGAGAGGGCCCCAGGCCTTACCCCCCGGCTCCTGGGCAAGGAGACAGAGCAGCCATGCACAAGATATCCGGCCACTGATTGGACCATTCCTCTTAAGCTCCCATGGGCTAAAAAGAGGCTGTGAGGAGCAGCGCTTACATGCTTGAGAAGACATATCATTATGTTGACCCGGTACTTTCCCTGGACCTTCCTCTCCCCCGTCATGATAGACACTGTAGCTTATGAGGCCTCATACAGTAAATGGAAAGTCTCGCTATAGCATTGGCTGCATTGTAATTCATGAAAAACGTTTTGTAAGATGTGTCAACTTTGTGTAAGTAAATTTGGATTTATGGTATGCACATGGTATGCACATTCCATTGGTCAAAGCAAGATCCATTCATATTTTTCCCATGCACTGAATTATCTGGCCACCATGGAAGGAAGAGTGTTTGAATGCCATGATATGTACACAATGTTGGATACATAACATGCACAACAGACACAGAACATACACAAAAATCATAATGTGCATATGAATCAATTAAAGCCTGCTTACAATCAGTTAAAATATCTGCACATTTTCCTGAAGTATGAGCACAATTTTATAATTTAGAAAAAAATAGAAAGCCAGTGCTGATTTGATTCCACCTGTCAAAGAGTCTCTAAGCAAGACACTGAACCCCTAACAGCTCGTCCCCTGCATATTACTCTGGATAAGGTCTTCAGCTAAATGCCTAAAATATAAATATAAGAGGACCAGCCCCACCAGCCTCTCTTTTCTCCCATTTGATCATGGTACAAATAGGCCTAATAATCTGTACTTTTGCATTGCAAACAATGAGAAACAAAGTACTGTGACTAACTGTTTTTTGTTCGATTTACAAAGCTTAATTAAGCTTAAGAAAATTATGCACATGCTCTAAGAAAACATGCGCACATTTTGTTAAATTGTGGAAACGTATTAATTACTATGTGTGCATGAATTGTTAACTCATGCAAAACAAGGAAATGTAGTATTATATCGTGTGTGAATGAATTAACCAAAAGGTAAAAGTGTATCTTGTGCATTTTATGTAGTAGTCTAAATCATCGCCTTGATGCATGTATATAATTCATATGAAAATGCTCTGAGCATTTGTGGAGAGCATAATTTGAAGAGCAATAAAGCAAAATTCAGAAGTGCTTACATTTCCACAACTGAAGCTAAGCCTTTTGCTGAAATGTCTCCTTTGCTGTATAAGGAGAATCCGGCTTTGCACTGCCTTTAGTGTAAAACTGCAGAGGCACATACATCCGGTCAAACTTTCAATTACTTGATATTCTGGGTGCTAAAAGGCAGTTTCCCTTCAAGCCCTCAGCAGTTAATCTTACAGCTAGCGCCAGCATTAAGGCGATAATCATGGCACATGTGACAAAAGCGCAAAAACTGTCCCTAAAGGGAAATGAAAGAGACCCGTGAGGATTTCTCCAACCAGCCAAATTGGCGGGGCATCAAAGTGCCTAAAACTTAAGTCTCAACCCTCACTGCTCTGCATACTTTTGTTTTGATTTAGTTGCATATAGCCTGCAGAAGCTCTGCCCATGTTGTAGAGTATTGTGGTCAAACACTGTTGGATTACTGCTCATTAACACTGTAGAGAACCCGCTGGGCTGTGGTTAATACACAAGACTTAATGGCCATTTCCAGTTCCGTCTCCTCTACTCTTTTAGGGGAGGGATATGTGGGATGACAGATGCCCAGAATTAAAGCCCACAGAGCAGAATTAACTTTTCATGTATTTCCTCCTCACATTCTTGTTGTTTCTTTTTGGTCCTTGTTGCCAGGGCCTCTGGCTCACTCTTCTTGTGGTGTCTTAATTGCAATTTCATCAAGAATTTAAAGACATCCATGTAGCGTTCTCTATTCTTGTCACTGTCACTCCATGCTCGCCACCCCAGGGGGCTTGAAGGGAGTTTAAAGGGGCCATTGTGTGACATAAGATAAGTAAGGAACAGCTCAGGGAAGACTCACTTTCATCACTGTGGTACTGCTGGACCTCCTCTCCCCCCCAATCCCTCCTTCCCTCACTCTCTCTTTCATAGCTTTATCACTCAAAGGCTCATGCAGCTCAGCAGAATATAAATGGATGAAGGCTGTAAGAAGGGGGAAGAGGGAAAGGGTGGAGACAAGAACTGCATGTGCACATCAGCATGGGGAATTTTACATGGACTGCTCTGTTATGGTTCACAGCACTCAGTTGCATTGTGTTGACTCAATATGAAAATGTTGCATTACAGATTCAACAGCGCTGTCCATGACAAATGCAAATGGGTGTGTTATTTTCATAAATGCCCAACCAGCCAACCCCTGCTTTGAAATCACTGCGTGAACGAGCCTGAGATGCTCTGCGTGTGTGTGTGTATGTGTATGTGTGGCATGTGTGTGTGTATGTGTGTGTATGTGTGGTGTGAGTGTGTGTATGTGTTTGCTATCTTGTGTTGTCCAAATGTCACCAAAGGAAAAGAAAACACAGGAAAGTGGTCATTTGTGGGGACTGTTTGTCAGACCTCATAAAATGGTTATTTTTAGCGTTAGGGTGAGGGAGAGGGAGAGTGAAAAAGATTTATATTAAGGTAAGGGTTAAGGGTACAGCTTAGGGAATTAATTTGAATGAAGTCCATGGAATGTCTTCAGTAGAATAACACACACACACACACACACACACACACACACACACACGCACACACACACACACACACAAATACGGGAATATTGATTGGGGAAAGGTTAAAATATTGTATATTTTCCCCCAACAGCCCTCCTCCCTTCTTATGTACAAACTCTCCTCATGACCCTATCAACCTAGCATATGCCTCACACAGATAGTGAACACTGCTGGCATGCCTCTCACACTGTTTGTCTTTCACACACATGCACACACACACACACAAACACGTAGACACACACACATAAACACCTACACACACACACAAACAATGACTCATGTACAAAAGCACAGAGAAAGAGAAACAACTCACTCACAGCTGCACCCACTAACAAATAAGAAGAGGCACATGCATGTGCACACACACACTCACACAACAAAGAGGAACTACAGCGTCCGAATAGGCATTGTTTGTATTGTAACTCAGCACTGCTGAAATCAAAGCTTATCTGCACTCCAGTGTAATCAAAACGTATGTGGAGAAATCTGTCCCCCGCACTGTAAATATGTCTTAATATGAGTGACAGCAATCGTTGGCAGCCATCTATCAGGCCCGACCATATGTTGCTTTGGGTGGGGAGGGAATGAGAGCTTACCGCAAAGCCTGCCTTATCCCCGGCATTACAGTCTCTAAGAAAGGATTTACTCTTTAATTCTTGATTAGATAGAATTTTCTCCCCAGTGTGCGAGCACAGTGATACACCGAGCAGAGATAACCTGCCCTATTGGGGAAGTGTGTGTGTGTGTGTGTGTGTGTGTGTTTGTGTGTGTGTGGTCACACACCAACCTGGCCCCCTGTGTGCCATCCCATTTAGTGCCTGGGCTCTTAACACATTTTGATAGGACTATTATTAGAAGCGATGGATTATCAATCAGGAATTAATCCTGATTATTGTGTCTGCTCCAACTGAAAAAGGACTACGCTGCCACACTGTTTGTTTTCCTCTCTGTGACGAAAGAGAGAAGGTTCTTTTTATTTTCTTTTTTCTTCAGGAGGGGAGATGAGAGAGGGTTTTTTTTTTTTTCTTCTTATGATTGAGCCACAACAAGAAGCCACTAGCTCCACCAGCTTCTCCTACTCTGGACGTGAGGAGACAGCTGAAGACGACATTCATTTATTTAGTTCCTTCACTCATACATCTTCCTCCCCCTCTTCTCTGTGCCTGACTGGCTGCCTAGCTGACTGACTGCCTGGCTGGTTGGCTCCCCGTCTCACACTGGCTGTTCACTCTTAGTGGGGAAGAGTGTGCGTGCGCTTCACTGAGGCTGAGGTGGAGAGAGTGTCTGCCTGCTCAGCCTTTGGAAAGTGGGATCTCTACCAGTACTCTCTCGTTCTCTCTCTCTTTGTGGAATATTGGATGAGAGCGGAGGACCTGTCTGTCTCTCTCTCCTCCAGCACTGACTGTTGACCGTCACCACTGTGCTGCATCCATGACTTTGCATACCTGGCTGGCGTATGGGCTTGGATTTATCTTGGTTTGGGCTCTCTTCTTGACACAGGGTGAGTAGGATGTGAGGAGAGTGTGTATGTTGGTAGTGAAGTGTGTTATTTTGTTGTGTGTTTGTGAGGGATAAGGAAGTGCGTTATAAAAAGGGAAAGAAAGGTCTGAAGAGGCTCTGTAATGACTGTTGTATTGGATGATGGTATAAGTTAGAACATTGTGTGTATGTGTATATACGTGTGTGTGTGTGTGTGTGTGTGTGTGTGTGTACACTTGCATGTGACAGGGAGACGAAAAAATGAGCTGAGCACTACTAACGTTACAGATACTATAATCTTCATTTACAACAGTCTTTTCTAGACATAGTAACAAGCTGCTAATGTTAATAGAAAATAAGCATTGTCAAAAACAATTTCAAACATCTGCAAAATATTGAAATAAAAGAGCAACAGAATGAAAGAAAATGGGCTAATGAAGATTCAAGACCTCAACCAGCTGAATGGATGACATAATGAATGGCCGTCATGAAGGGTGATTCCAATAAACCTGCTTTTTCTTATGCATGTAATTGCCCTGGGAGTTCAAATCTATGCCCCCTCACAATAGGTAATAGCCAAAGGGGGCAAACTAAATTTCCCTATAGAGCAATAACAATTGACCCGACTTGGCTTGACTGTAACCTTTGTTTCACACGGGGCCAAACAAGTGAAAATGGGGTTCCTGTGTGCTGAGGTATTGCTTTTCTTGATTATATCTCAGTGTTAGGTCTGTGTCAAATCACCTCTGATCCCCACTACAGACAAGATTGAGTGTGAAGTAAGCTCTTGGACAGATCTGGAACACCATGATATAAGTCACATTATACTCCAGTCTTGGACATTAGTAAGAAGAAATATAATTCATCTGAATCTATTCCAACATTTGTGCAATATAAAACATGCAATACTCAACCACAACTCAAATAAATTGATGACATGCTAGGGGAACTGAAAAGAACGATAACACTTTACTTGAAGTGTAGCGATGCCTTACAAACCCATTAGTAGCCTAGATAAACTTTTTTTTACAGTACAGACAAACAT
Source organism: Centroberyx affinis (assembly GCF_046629955.1). NCBI lineage: Eukaryota > Metazoa > Chordata > Actinopteri > Beryciformes > Berycidae > Centroberyx > Centroberyx affinis. The sequence continues at coordinate 116,945 of NW_027279783.1, forward strand.
CATCAGAAAAACAGAACATCACACTCAGTTTAATAATAACACACAATTGAATACATATGTTTATATCATGCTCTGACTGTAATATTCATCTTGCATTCACAATGTGCTTATAATGTGTTTATGATGCCTTAAAATGCATTTTAAGCACCATAGTGCTACCAGAAGCACTACAGAATTGTACATAATGAGACAGTGAAGCAAATGAAACATTTGCTAATTTATACATAAATGTATATTTATTATATTAAGAGAATACAATGTACATAATACTGTCATGAATAAATATAGGCCTATTATGAAAGAATATAATTGGCTCCGTTTTGAAATGCAAGTAAGCTTTACAAGCAAATGTGCTGTCTGCATGTTGTAGATGTGCACAGTAAGCAACACTAATATTTTGAATCTAGGTCAAATCTAGGTAAAAATCTAGATTTTGATACCTTCAGAGTTCATCTGGACATTTGAAATGCATACTGGAGGAGAACATGGTGTAAAGTCACAACAATGAATTACGTTTTATCATGGGAGCTGAATATCTTTTCAATATGCCCTCATTATTTTGATAAATGCTCACACAGCGTGCCTTTTCAATGTTTAATGAGTATGTAACAACATCACAGCACAATGGTTTTCCAAATCAAATTGCCGCCTGTAAATGACTATTCCACTGCTATTCATTTTCACAACCATCACCCGGCCCTATGGAAATACTCCAGTATTCATGAGAGCTTTCACTTTAATGGTGTATCACCACCAGTGTAATATTACACATTCCCTAAAGGCTGGCATGTGCTTTCTGTCCCTGTGAGGCTTTACATTGATTTCAGCAGATTTCTAAAGTGATTTTTGTAAGAGCATTTGCCTGGGATTAATTTGCTCCTGAAAGCTCCATGAGAGCTTTTGGTTGGCTATTTAACAGAGCAGAGGCGGCATTCGCGCGTTCCCGCTCTGCCCTCACAGTGAATCCACAGGACTGCACAGATAAAGAGAGAGGATTGGTTTCAGCCAAAGCTGATCTTCTATCTTGTGTGTGTGGGATTTTGGAGGTCAACCACAGGTGTGTGAGGGGTCTGCATTCACGGACAATCTCTTTAAGCCCTGGTGGATTTGTGGTGTATAAGCTTAAACTTACTTTCTTGAGAGACTTAGCCATTTAGGAAGGGAGACAGTGGCATGGGAGGTGAGGGAACCTGAAGATGAAATGAAGTTTTGAAAAGAGTGAATATACTATCAGTTATATGATGGGCCAATGTGGGCCAACCCCTCTTTATCCAAACCCATTTTGGCAAATGAAGATGTTCACTGGGTCTATCATTTCAGGGGTCACTTGGGGAGAAGAAAATAAACAGAGTGTAGTCTAGCTGGATATTGATTTGGTTGTTCACAAGGCTTGTAGTTTCCACCACTCACAGGGTGTAGAGTGGTAGAGACAAGGCTTTGAGATCACAAGCTTATGGAGCTAGCAGGCAGACAGCCTGGGGTAGGGTGCACTGCTGAGGGTGAGTCACCTGTAAGTAGAAGCCTTGGACTTGTTGAGGGAGAAGAGAAGAGAAGAGAAGAGAAGAGAAGAGAAGAGAAGAGAGGAGAAGAGAAGAGAAGAGAACCACATAGTAGACCTTTTTGTGAGGCCCAGTCCAGCTGAAGCCCAATCTGCTACTTATTTTCTAATAATAACTTGCTTATAACCAAGCAACTCGAGCAATTAAGTGAGATATTCAGTCCAGACCGACCTAAACCTATTTGGTTCAGTCTGTTCCAGTCGTCTAGTTGGATAACATCATGATGGACACACATATCAAACTCCAAAACCATGTTCCTTGTTGGCTAAATGCTGTTTACATAGGAAAACATGATGCTTCTTGCAAAGCAAATACAAGAGTTTCCTTCCCACAATGAATGGCACAGATTGCTTCAAAATTAACTAATTTGCCTTGTTGACATGCTGCATAGCTCCTGAAATAATATAAAGACTACTTCTCCAATATTTAGGAAGAAAATTCATAATTTGTCGGTTCAGATGCTTCTGAGGTAGATTTCACAGGGATTCACACATTGAAGTCTAATGGCTGCTGTGGTGGGGTCTATAAATACAATGTCTTTCATGCTATATTTCCAAAATGTATAGTTCCCTCTTGTAGGTTACTAGGTAAACATGAATAGTAAATACAGACTACAAGAATAAACCTGTGCCAGACCAGTCTGAGGCTCATCTTTTCAATCTTCCAATCTTTGCCCTTATTAGCTGAAAAAGGTCATCTTGAAATCTTAATAATAATCATAATGGTAACCATAGGTTCTTTTCTTTCAGTGCCTACAGTATATGGGCAGGTATGTGCTGTGGTAAGGCGCACACTTGATGCTGTCACGTCTTCTCATTATTTCATACGCACTAACCACTTGGCATAACAGTGATTCTACCAAGGCGACCTGTGCAAGAGCAGCAGTGACAGTGCTACAGTCTATATATAATATCCTAGTGGATATACATGAATAAGTTGGCACATCAGCTTGAAATGCACAAGTCGTCATGTGTGCCCTCCTCTCCCCTCTGCAGTCCAGGGGCTGCAGTGCTATGGCTGCAACATCATCCAGGGCCAGAGGTACGTGGACGTGGGCTGCTCCAACCCAGAGGTCATCACCTGCACCCACTCACACAAGGGCTTCAAACATCGTTTCTGCATCAAGACAGAGAGCAGTGGGTACACTTCTCATGACCAGTATTTCATGACTAACAACCTTACATCATATTCATCTATCCTCTTCTCCTCTGTTATCTTCTGTTCTGTTCTGTTCTGTTCTGTTCTTCTCTCATTATCCTCTAACTCACTAAGTTAATGCCTCTGTGTATGATACTTATTGGGAAAAAAATTATGGTAGGATACCAGATTATTAAATCATGATGTATTCACTCTGGCATGCCACTGGACATTGGCATAATAATTTTTAATCATATTTTCATGTAAATGTACTTGGTCTGCTGATGTGAATAGTGTATTGCTCCCTGCGCTGAGGGTTAGTTATGTAACTCTACTTTAGTGCGCTTTGCTGAGTAAATTATAAGTCAGTCATTGTTTGATATTAAATCAAATGGAGGACGTGGACATCCAAGACAGGATGGTGATGGCCAGCTGAGTAGTTCTGCTGATATCCATGGAAGCATGGACAACCCAGCTGTTCCTTTGCTTGACATCTAAGGGATCCACTCATGTTGAAAGGGCTGATGTGGCACTGTTTTCCATTGGCTCAGGGAAATAACAAGGTCAGCCCGGGACTGACAACAGCCCATCACACACAAGTATGACAGGGGCTGTGTCAAACTCCTGAAGCAGTGTCTTGACAGAGATCTGTGGCCGGTCTTCCTCTTAATCTTCATATGGGCCAGCCAAACCCAAACCAAGCAGATGAAGTTCCATAAGAGTCTTAGTGTCCTAGTCCCCTTTGTTCTCAGCTACAAGACATCTGTCCATAACCAGCCCACTGCCCTTCTCCTGAACAGTGTCGACACACAGTCCAGCTGTCACCGTCTTATAGCTGAGGTGAGGATTCTTGATGAGGCGTAAACGTGGTCTGCAAAGTCTTAAAGGAGAGTTCTTGATATTATGTGATGTTTAGATGATTATTTGGCCTGAGAGCAGACTAGTCCAAGAATCATCATTGCTTGGTTTGATTCTGTGTTAAAAGACACACAGAAGGGTTAGGGTTAGAAAATGTAACCATTGCTAATGCTAAATAACCGGGTATCACAGGAGAAACTGTGACATTTTTATTAAAAGCAAGTTTATAAAGGCATGTTTTTAGGAGTGATTTAAAAGAGCACACCAACGAACCTAGCCTGATCTTCTCGGGCAGCTTGTTCCACAACACTGGTGCTCGTACTGAGAAGGCCCGCTCACCCTTCGTTTTCAGCCTGGATTTTGTAATGACAAAAAGCGCTGTGCCTGAGAATCTCAGGCTGCAATTTGGCTCACAGGCGATTAAAACATCAGAGATGTAGCTAAGTGCTAGCCTTGAAGGTGATGAATAAAATCTTAAAATCAATTCTAAAATGTACTGCCAACCAGTGTAGAGAATCTAAAATAGAGCTAATTTGACCATGTCTCTTACGTTTAGTTAAAAGTCTTGCTGCTGCATTCTGTATAACTGCAGACGAGAGAGAGAGGATTCTGGCTGCAGTAGTATAAATGAGGTGATAGAAAAGCGTGGATCCTTCAAATGGTAAAAAATACCTTTTAAAATCAACAATACTTTGTTTATGCATAATTAGGGTGATATTGCTCACAATGTAAAACATTTTACAGTTATCCCATGTATTTAGAATTAACTGAGGCTAAAATTAGCTGTTCTTCAAATACTGTAGCTACCACCACAGAACAAATGCATTTCAATTTCTGCGGTTCTTTGCATTCTCTCAAGCCACAGAACCATCTGGATATCACAAAAACAGCATCAATTACCCTTTAAACACAGTTAGGAGTACGTGGTAAGTTGGGAGATCTCTGGTGACCTCCCAGTTCTGACAGAAGTAAGGAAGTAGTCTACATTAAAGGTTTGACACACTTTGGTGAAATGCAAAAATGCCTGTATTAGTATATTTTTCATGTATTTTACCAAGCAAAAAAAAAAAAAAAGAAACTACAAACAGATTTTGCCTCAGTTTACAATCAGAAAATATAGACTATGCAGAGTAACCTGAAGGAGGGGATGCATCTCAATGTTTACAAAGTTTTGTATGAATTTAAAAGGGTAAAAATATACAATATGTGTCTGTTGTGAAAACAGAGCCTGTTGACATTTCTGTGTATGGCTTGAAGATCTTTCATACGTCTGCTCATTACAAACTTGCAGCATTCAGTGCTTACTTATGCCTTTTTCTTGCTGATCCCACCACCATCTTGTCGCTCCCCCCTGACTGGCTCCTCTCTGTCTCTTCTGTCACTGCAGCGGCCCTGGGTATCGTCCTGACCAGCGGCTGTGCCACATCCAGACACTGCCAGCAACAAGAGCTCCCAGGGGTGCGCATCCACTGCTGTGACTCGGACCTATGTAACAGCACCCCCTCCTGGCCACCCAGCACACTACACTACATTTGTGCACTAGCCAGCCTCCTGCTGCTGAGGCTGTGGTTGTGATATGAAGTCAGCTTGGAGAGGAACATGACACCGGTCAGATTCACTTGTGGAATTTGGGATAAACGTTTCCTTCAAATGGACATTTTGTATTAATAACTCTCAGTGTTTCCTCTTAGCTGTTCTTGTTAAGGGCTGGGTGAGAGGGTTTCTCTGTGTGGTGTTATTGTGTGGCAGAGCAACTTGAAATAGTAGCTTTGGCCACAATGTTACCTTGGACTTATGCTGTCAGAACAATGACAGATAACTCTGTGGATAATGCTTTTCTCAATTTGAGGTTTTATCACAATAAAGATTATAGTCATCGATGAATTCATTCTGCATACTCAGTTACTGAAATGTAGCCTAATGTTAATAGGATACAATGGGAAATTTATTGCCATGAAAGGAAGATCTTTATTAGAGTTACAATGTGAGTTGTATGCCTAAAAAGCTTTCAGAAAAGACACCTCATACTGGCAATGGAGAAAAACCCCCACTGAATTCAGTTTTACAAAATCTTAGGTCCACTTGTATTGGAAAACATAAACCTTTTTCCTGTTGAGGAGCTCATTTTTCATCTTGTAAAGATCAAATCTTTGTGTGGGTTATATTCTTTTCAATACTAAGTGATAGGCTATTTACTTTGTAACATGAGAGCTATTTTTTCAGTTCGCTGTCCAGTTGAGGCTTGGAGATGCACGCTGCATGTGTTTATATTTGAGATTGTAAGAAATATTGTACAGTGAAGGCATGTAATGTTGTGAATTAATGTATTAAAACATTTCATATTTTTAAAAACAAAACACCTGTGAACTCAACAATCTTTTCATTTTATTATTATTATAGCAAGATACAACCTGAATACAGCTTTAAATACACTGGTAACTGTCTCACAGCCTATAATTAGAGCAATCTAAAAATTACTCAATAATTAACATGGTTTCATGTGAATGAATCACAATGCAGTAAAATGTAAATGATAACCCTGAAGCCAGACAATTAGTAAAACAGATAGTAGGCCTTTAGGCCAACTGTATATAATCAATATAATTGTATATAGTAGTCACAATTTAGCAATTTAGCAGGGAACAGGTCATATAGCCATGCTAGCTAGGACTGACATGGCATGAGGTAAGGTAATATTATTCAGCAGATGGAAATTAAGTATTGCTTTAAAGTGATACTCCATTGATTGCCATAGTTCAGTTATCTTTGAGCATGCCCTCCTCCAGAGAGGTCAGAGGTCAGGCTCAGATACAGAAAAGCACTCCTGAAGCTAGGGATTCAGTGTCTTGCTCAAGGGCACGTCAGCAGGGTGGACGCTTGATGTCACAGGGGCTTGGACGGTCCACTAGCCCCACTAACCCCCTTTCCTTATGTCCTAATTGTTTGCTGGTGATAAATGTGTAATTCACCCTGAACACAAAACACACTGGGCTCTTCAGGTCCAAGGCGTAAATTCAGATTAACAGATCTGAACCTGGCTTGTAGGTGCTCAAACTGTCCTTGGCCTGGAAAGATGCGTGTAATAATTTTTAGGTCATAAACTGGGCTAGATGGACCCACCATTGGCTAATCTTAACTTCAAATCTCTGAATTGATCTGACATAGGTATTCTTTCACCGTTGTAAAACTTAAAAAACAAAACAAAAAAACAAGACCATAGTCAAAAGGTCAAATACTTAAAGACCCAAAGCTCAATTATGTGTCCCATGAGTGATTATTTTAAAATCAGATGTAGCAGCTTGTCATCATGTACCAGTACAGTAAGTGCACGAATACACCTGTGCAGGTGAGGTTGTCTCCCATCATACCTTTTAGTGCGCACTATTGGAGCACACAGCGCAAATCGCCGCATATCCATCGCTCTTTGTCCCAGAAGCCCATTGTATACAGCGGAGGAAACCCTGTGCAGTGAGCAGCCATCTTGGATAGGCAGATACTTCAGCCGGGATAACCTGCAGATCTCTCCTGAGGAGCTCAAGACGACCAAGCTTAATAACACATAATTTCTGGTAAGAAAAGAAAGAACAGGGGACAGGAGTGCACTCGTACACCTATACAGAACCTCTTATAAATTTAAAGACACTGATATTTATATGGTGAAGTAGTTGTAACAGTTAAGCTAGGCAACGTTAGCCAGCAGTCAGCTAATTTGCAAGCAAACGACGCTAGCCTGATTGACAGATTGCTAGGTTGCTTGCTGCCGTTACCTAGCCCAGAGAGCGAAATATTATGAGCACATGAATTTGAAAACAACTGCAGAGAAAGGACTTGCTCAGCTATGACACATAACAAATATCAAACGCTTTTAAGTTGCCGTTAAGATAAATTACATTACCTCACGGATTAGCTAGCAAACTAGCATGCTAAAGCTAGCTAACGTTAGTTTGGTGTGTCTGTCTTCTGTGAAATCATGCTGAGGCGAAGAGTTAACTAGTTAGTGGTCTAATACAAATTAAATGGTATTAAAGCGACTGTCCGCGGGGTCATAGAGATAACCAACAAACTTTTCATAAGTAACGTTAATTTGTTGTCGAGGAAAATTAATGTCAGCAAACGTTATGGTAAGGTAACTCAGCTGTCAAAATTGCTAATTTAGGGGCCTGATTGTTATCAACAACGGTAATCTGGCTAACCACCTAGGTAATATCAACATTTCTTTTTGCTTTCGCCTGGCACTACATTTTCTGTATGTGCTAAGAAAGTTTGTACACAATGCGTTGTTTGCTAACTTGGTTCATCTAAATTATAGAAAACCACGCTATGACTTTGCCGGTTGTTATGCTAAGCTAGCCGACGTTCGTCAGGTAGCATACAGCGTCAAGTTAAGAGTTAATGTTCGTTACTCCAGTCGAATTTGTGTTGTGGGGTTGTGTATGTTGACAGTTTCTTTGGTTTCTCTTGCGTGGTAACGTTATTGGTTATGACAGTCTGTAATTTATCATCCTGCGGACAGCGTTGAACACAAGCTCCCAGTCCCAACGTTAGCTTTTGTGTACTTGCATTTAAAGTGACAAGCGACAGACAGGCGTATCAGTTAGAAATAGAAGTCGGCCACAAAATCGACCTTAAGGCATCCGAAAATTTGATAGTGATTTGTCTGTAGCTGTCACAGATTGTTAATCATTCCTTTTTCTTATGCCAATGTACCATTAGCCTACTAGTAGCCTTGATCCGAGTCTTTCATAACGACGTTACATTTTGTCACCTATATTCGTTTGTATTGACTTTAATTTATACTATAAATGTAGGCAATCATCTTAAATTAATTTTGCACGCATTTGTCTAGTCTGCTATTAACGGTAGTGATGATCTCATCATATTGTTGTTATGCCTTGTGATAGAAATCACATGATTTGAATAGTAGGCCAAATTATGGAAGCACCATGACAATACGTGTCATTTCTTGATAATCAGCCCAGATTTGAGTGACTGGTAAGCAGTGCATCCTTGCCCCAATAGCAAGTGGCTGTTGAGAGGAGGAAAGGCGGTGACAGTGCTGCTCTGTAGAGAGAATCGGTGTGCTGGAGAGTAGGGGAGAAGTGCTGAGGCTGCAGTCTGGTCACATGCCGTTGTGACTCGCCTTCTCCTTGATGCATACTCCTGTGCTTTGCTAAGAAAAACTTAATGCACAGACGAAGCAGAGAAAAGGGGTTGAGTAACACTATTGTATCATACCTTGTTTTTGCTGTTGCTGTGCACATGTTCCCTAATAGCTGAGCTTCCAGAGTATTGAAAACCCTCACACTGGAGCAAGAGACACCACATGAGGGTCATGTGAAGGGAGGCACCCAAGGAAAAAAAGCCGTCAAGCCCTGAAACATTCTGGTAGGATTTTAAAGGATAACACCGGCGTAATTTTCTTTTTTTTTCCTAATGCCATTATTGCCCATGTAAAGGGTAAACCTACTGATTTATTTGTCCCAGTCAGAAGCTTCTACTGTCTGTTCTGCTGCAGGTTTGCCCGACCTCCCAGAAGCCATAGGCTCCCATTGTTTTCAAAAAATACATTAACAACAGTTCGCAGAGAGACATAATGCTGCCTTGACTAACTTAATACATCATGTTGGAAAAACACTTGTATTGCAGTTTCTTCTAACAGGACGTTATTACACAGTTAATTATCCAGTTTAAAGGAATAGTTCACCCAAAAATGAAAATTTTGTCATTATCCACTACCCTCATGCCAGTTGAAACACCAGTGAAGTTGTACGTCCACATAACACACAATGAATTAGCTAGTGCAGCTCCATTGTCAGCCTTCTCCAAAACAAATTAAGTCGCTGGGGATTGGTCCTATAGATTTCCAAAAAGGGCAAAAACAACTATAAAATGACTCCAAACAGCTTGTGCAGCATAATCTAAGTGTTCTGAAGTGAAATGATTCCATTATGAGTCTTTGCTTTTGAAAACAATGGCAGTGGATGAGTTGTGGGAGATGAGACAAACCTGCAGTAGAACAAACAGTAGGAGCTTCTCACTATGACAAATACACTGGTGGGTTTAGACTTTTCATGGGCATTATGGACGATAGGAAAATAATGTACACCTGTGTTTAGGGCTGGGCAATAATTCAATATTATCGTTTATCGTTCAGTGGAATCATATCATGATGATATGAAGACATTTTAATATCGTGACACACATTTCTGCTGTCTAAATTGATGATGACAAGCAAATTTGACTTAAAAACTCATAAAATGAGGTATGGTAGGAATATTATTTGAATATTTCTGTTTTGTTTGACATCACACCTAACATTACCATTCGGTTCAATGAGATGAACATTAATTTCCATCGGTTCTTAGTGCAACAGCGGGTGCAGCGGACAACTTGTGCTCGATTGGCTTACGTGCGCAGGGGATGGAACGTTGTAATGAGGCTGGAGCACTTTTAATAAATACTTGAAGCCGGGGTCCTCTACCACTGCACCACTAGTCTAAGACAGTTCCATAATCATAATTTCAACAGTTTCATAATTTAAGTACGTAAGCTCCCAGAAGAAGGCAAGACCCCGAAACGCGTCAGAGCTAGTTTTTAACCATGTTCAGTATTTAGAACATGCCAATAAACGCATTTTATTCTTTTCATCTCAAGTTGAGTGCCTCAGTTCCTCATTATCTTCCCAGTTTAATAATTTCAACCGACTGAAATACTTCAGATTTATTTTAATTTAAGGTCATTTTAAACATTTTTGTTAAGAGTATTGTCATTGTTAGCAATCACTCTACAATTGTTTGCACAGCTGCTAACCGGAGCTACGAACTGCTGCATTTTCAGCTAGGCTATGTTAGTTTTGCATTTTTCACTCTGCCTAGAGTAAATCAATTTTTTAAGGTTTTTTCACACCGACAGATTTAAAAGTCAACAATGAGACTTACAGGATTCTTGAAATATTCATCTATTTTGGCACATCACTATTCACACTTGCCTTGTTTTGTTATTTCCATGCATCAGAGATTTTCAGGGCCTTCCCTACAGGCTTGCAGCTGGAACCCAGTGTGAATGTGTGGCACCATGAGGGTACCTGGCCCCATGCTGAGGATTTTAATTGGAGAGAAAAGGTTTAGGTGACACCCTGACCTGAAATTACCCCTACTCAACTAAATAGACATGCGGCCCCCTGTTCATTTCCTAGAGATGCCTTTTCTTCCAGTCCAATATATTAGTATCTCTACTCCTCTCTACTTCACCCACTCACATCTCCTTATGTCACACTACTTCTAACTTTTCCATCCCTCTTTTCATCTTGTCACTCCCCGTCCCTGGCTGAACATTTCTTCCAGCCATATCAGCATTCATCTGGCCAGTTGGACATGGTCACTGGACTGCAGGGGCAGAAGAAAGAGCGTACTTCTCTTTCCAATCAGTGCCACCTGGCCCTGATGTGGTACAGTGATTTGAGTTTCCAAGAACTGCTCTAACTGCAGCACAATTTTCGGTCAACAGTAGACGGGAGGAGAAACTTCCTGGTTAAAGGCAGACTGTCGGGACATGGAAACCTGACACATTAACTACAGAATTAACTGAATTATAAAATAACATTAGGCTGCTGAATGATTCTGAATCCACTCCCGGTTGTTACTCAGCACATCGTTCCCTTACATTACTCTTGTCAGAAAGTAGCCTTGGTGTTGGGAAATAACATTACAAAGTGAATTTTATGGTGAAATTGATCATAAGAAACCTGCCCATTCTCTGAAGCTGTTTCACTGAGATTATACATGGCCAGATCATTTATTCATGAGCAAAACTGTATGGATTCAAATGGAGCAAACACGTATTCCACTGAACGCACACCTCTTCTAAGCCTCCGAGGCAGTCTTTTGGGAATATTCTTTTGATTTGGCGATATTGATAAATCAATCATCACCTTTTCCCTGCGTGATTGTCTCTGTGCTGTGTGTTGCTTATTAGCCTAAACGTAGCTCCATTGGATATCAGATAGGTGTCAGTGCTATTTTTAGCTTTCAGCCTATGGTGCTGGAGGTGTGTTTGTGTACTCGTGTGAGTAGGGCTGCAACTAATGATTATTTTCATTGTCGATTAATCTGTCGATTATTTTCTCGATTAATTGATTAGTTGTTTGGTCTATAAAATGTCCGAAAATGGTGAAAAATGTCGGCCAGTGTTTCCCAAAGCCCAAGATGACGTCCTCAAATGTCTTGTTTTGTCCACAACCCAAAGATATTCAGTTTACTGTCATAGAGGAGTAAAGAAACCAGAAAATATTCACATTTAAGAAGCTGGAATCAGAGAATTTGGACTTATTTTTCTTTAAAAAATTACTCAAACCGATTAATCGATTATCAAAATAGTTGGCGATTAATTTAATAGTTGACAATGAATCGATTAATCGTTGCAGCTCTACGTGCGAGTCCACAAAGAGTGCCACACGAAAAGAGTGTGGCACTCTTTTCGTGTAGGCACACTGAGTCAGTGCCATATGAATTAGCCGGTGTCACTGGGGTGTTGTTCCAGCATTCAAGGAACAGATGGGCTGTGGAGAGAGCAGGTATCTTGGTGAGCGCTGCCTGGTAATGTTAGGAGACGTGGCTTAACGTTGCTGTAGAGCTTGCATCACCCTCACATACAAATTTTTTTTACTTCACTTATCTGCATGCCGACCTCTGGTTGTTGCGACGATGAATACGTGGTAATGGTTCTGAGTGTGTCTCTGTGAAATGGAGGAGGCAAACACTGCATATATTCAGGAAATGCATTTCACGTTACTGGCCTTGATTTGATTTCGACTGATGATGACAAGGTCTGTAGGTTATTGTGAAGTGAAGAAAATAAAATAAACTGAGGCTGATATTTTGTTGACAAGATATCCTAAGATGGACAATATGGAAAATCATTTGAACCTAGGGATGTTCCACTTTGATATTGTCCGCAGTACAAGCAAATACACATGTACACTCCAACAGCGCACTTGTGACGAGGAGTCGCAGAGTTAATTATCCTAATTAGCAGTTTATTTGAATGTGATCTCAGCTCTCTGGCTCTTGTGTTAATCTGCTGCCTAATCTTTCTCTGGAGAAAACAGACGTTTCAGGCTACTTGGCTTGTTAGCAGCTGAACTGGTAGCAAAGATAACTAAAGATAATCGCATATTACATAAATGCATGCATAATAGCACTTCTTATAAAAAGATGTGACTTATGAAATGTCAGAAAATGGATTGTCTTCCGATAATTAAGATTTATATGGCTCATATATCACTGTATAGCAGCAGTCCATGCAGACTAATAGATGAAGAATCCTGAAATATGTTCTTCCATTGTGTAATCTTATCAAAATATAGTATTGCTTACGAGATGATGATTTTGGGAGTTTGGCGAAGAATCACAGCTGAGATATGACGATTTATGATTAACATCAAAATTTTACGGTAATACAGCTTGGACTTTTTATTAAGCAGATGTCTTTATGCTATGAATATATTACTGAATTTATAAATTGATTTGTAAAATGATTTTTTTTTACAGTTTGTCTATTGCTTCACCATTTACACTTTCTGCTTGGGCCACACTTCATCATTAATTGAATCTTTTTAATTAGACAGATGCTCAGCCAGTGTGCCAAGCTAAAAATAATACAAAGTCCAGCCCTCACTGTAGTAAAATGAGCCCTCATTGGCCACCTGTTGGACTGTGGATTCTCCCTCACACTCTGTCTGCACCCAGCAGGATGTAGCATGTTGCTAACGGCAGGTAGCAGCACAGTGTCGGGGACGGGGATCCCCCAACTTTCGCCTGGTCTGGCCTGGTCCCATCCAACAGTGGTGGAGTAAATGCCCATGGTGGCTTTCCTGTTGCATCCATGACCAGGCACAAAGCTCAATATTGATATTATGAGTCACGTATTTATTGATTTTGTCAGGAAAAATTGCAGCTTGAATGTTTTCAGTAGTCTGACATTAATAATTTACTAATTGGCATTGTATGACTTAGAATAACAAATACCGGTTTCACTTAATCATTTACATACATAATACATAGGCTGATAATTCACATGCATTTGCTTTATATAAGCATGTGGTCTGCTTTAATCTAATTTTACCAATCATACTACTTAACCATTGAAAATATGCCTACCTCATTGTGATGTGACCTGAGGCTTGGTAATATCTTGTGCCAGCTTGCTGTAATTGGGCTCCATCAATGTAAACATCGAACAAAAAGTTCGGAAAATTGTGTTTGGTAGATTATTTCTCTGTTGTAACAATGCTTCTTGGCAATACATTTTATACCGTTGGAAAGCCTGTTTATTTCCCTTTTAAATGGTGCCTCATTTGTAAGGAACATGCATTTGTGGGATGAGCAGCACAGCTGAGTATGTGGGTTGCGCTCATGTAAAATTTGCCAAATCTTCTCTGCCAATGCCAAACAGCTTATTCTGCTGTTGCTATTGACTCTTGTTTGGTGGTGTTTGGTGGATTGGATGATTGAAGTCTATCGGTAACAAGGAAGAAACAAGACATATTGGCAATTTTACAATTTATTCATTTAACAAACAGTCAGGAGCCTCAGTAGCGTGTGGAAGAACCATACACAGCCACAACAGCCTGGCACCTCCTCCTCATGCTGGTCACCAGCCTGGTCACACACTGCTGTGGGATGGCATTCCACTCCTCAACCAGGATTTGTCGCAAGTCAGCCAACGTGGTTGTGTTGGTCACTCTAGCACAAACAGCATGCCCAAGCTGATCCCATAAGTGTTCAGTTGGGTTGAGGTCAGGACTGTTGGCAGGCCATTCCATTCTCTCTACTCCCAAATTCTGGAGGTAGTCTCTGATAAACCCCGCTCTGTGGGGGCGAGCGTTGTCATCTTGGAGGATGGAGTTCGGTCCCAGACTGTGGAGATATGGGATTGCCACTGGTTGCAGAATCTCATCTCGATATCTCTCTGCATTGAGATTGCCTCCAATGATGACAAGCCTCGTTTTTCCAGTGATAGAGATGCCGCCCCACACCATCACACTGCCTCCACCAAAAGGTGTTACTCTATCGGTGCAGCAATCAGCATAGCGTTCTCCCCGTCTTCTCCACACTTTGACCCTACGATCCAATTTCCGTAGGCAGAATCTGGACTCATCGCTGAACATAACGTTCCTCCACATGTTCAGGTTCCAGTGCAGGTGTTACCGACACCAGCGCAAACGGGCCTGACGGTGAAGGGCAGTCATGGCAGGCCTCCTGGCAGCCCTATGAGCCCGGAGATTGGCTGCGTGCAGTCTGTTCCGGATTGTCTGGGCCGAGAGCCGCGTGCCATATCGTCCTGCAAACCTTGACTGCAAATCTGTAGAAGACAGCCTACGGTTCCTAAGTGCTGAAAGGATGAGGAACCGGTCTTCTTGGGGTGTCATCTTCTTGGGACGCCCACTTCGCGGTCTGTCTCTGACATCCCCCGTTTCATGGAACTTGGCCTTCAGTTTGGAGATGGTACTATGGCTCACTCCAAATAATGCCGCAACTTGCTTTTGTGGAACACCAGCTTGAAGTTGCCCTATCGCACAGGCCATATCGAGATCAGACAAACGTGGCATGCCGATTCTTGGAGCAGACACCAATTGACCACTGTAGCAGGGCCCATGCTCACAGGTGCTGCCAATCAGGTACCTGATTGTCAGCACCTGGGGGTACCGGAAGCTCAAAACAAGAGTCAATAGCAACAGCAGAATAAGCTGTTTGGCATTGGCAGAGAAGATTTGGCAAATTTTTCATGAGCGCAACCCACATACTCAGCTGTGCTGCTCATCCCACAAATGCATGTTCCTTACAAATGGGGCACCATTTAAAAGGGAAATAAACAGGCTTTCCAATGGTATAAAATGTATTGCCAAGAAGCATTGTTACAACAGAGAAATAATCTACCAAACACAAATTTCCGAACTTTTTGTTCGATGTTTAGTTAAAATGCAGAGGCAATTGTCTCTCCCTGCTGATACGTTTCTAAGTTTATAAATAGGAATGCACCGATCAATCGCACACCAATCGACGTTCTAAATGGGTCATTAGTGATTGGCCGAGCACTGTTCACTCCCTTCTGAACAGGGCGTTTGAGTGTTTGATTATTGTATTAATTTGCCATTTTCACCTGCTAATTTACATTGACAGCTTACATATATTAGTTTTTGATGTTATGAATTTCATCGTCTATTTCATTAGAAACAGTTTAATGTAGCCTATAGGACAGAAGCAATAGCTACCACAGCCATTTGGTTTGGGACCCCATTCACAATACACAGGAGGTGTAACCAAAGCATCAGCAGTTCACCCAGGTTGATGTAAATAGACACTCACCCATTTCCTTCTCAGCTCCTGTAGTTTCCTCCAGTTGTTGCTTCCGCAAAATAACCTATCAATATTCTGACATAATCTATGGCTTGACTTATTTTCAAAAACGCTGTTCTGTGGAATTAAGATTGTTCTGCACTTTCTCGCCGGGCCATAATGTGATTAGCACTGGTAGTTCTTCCTTTTCCCATTGTTGCCGTGTGCTGTCCATTGTTTCCTTTCTGGTAACTGACCTTTGAATCCTGCCTGCATCCTTTGAAAGTGGGCTGGTATCAGATTCATAACTGTGCTGTATCGGTACACTCTTACTGTACCCGAATCGTTAACATAGCCGAATACATGGAATCATCTCTCCAACTAGAAGTTGTGTAATTTGTCCTGGGCTCACTTCATTAGCAGTCCTTTTGCTCTGATAGGATTATGGCTTTGTAGAAAAACTCTGACCCTTACATGACCACTCCATTACTCTGTGTGTACAGCATTTATACCTAAGCATGTATGTGCATGTACGTGTGTGTGTTGGTCTGGTCCAATTAGATTTTTCAGCCTCTCTTCAAGTTTACTACAAGCTACCTGTCAAATATAGCTGTTTTACTCTTAAGCACAACCTGCTCTTTGTACATTACTTTCTTGACGTTTGCCCACGCTATGTTTTTGTGTGGTTTTGAATATAATCGCGACCAAAAGCAGCAGACTGTATACATTTTTAGTGTGGGTGGCATCAATGGGATTCAAGCCACTCACACTGGCAGTGTCAGTGCTTTGCTTTAGCTGTTGAGCTACACAGCACAATCACTGTAAATAAGAATGTATTCTTAATTGACCTGCTTAATTAAATAAACCAAATAAGTCTTCATACCTGCATTCCAAAGCCCAGTGCTATTGAACATGGTCATCCTTGAGTTTAAATGTTACAGGACTAGGTGTGTTGTCAGTGCAAAGTCCACCGTACTTCAATGAGAAGACTGCTGTTGACTGGAAGTGAATTGAATCGTCTTAAATAAAAGAGACATTGTAATATAGCATTAAAAAGATGCAGTCGCTTACAGAACCTTGATTCTTCCAGTAGGAAAGCACCACATTGTCCATGTTGATTTGCCTACATGTCTAATTTCGACCCTTCTCTCTCTTTCAGAGCCACGATGGCCACTGCACCGTACAACTACTCCTACATTTTCAAATACATCATTATCGGTAAGTGAGCCATGCCAGCGAGCAGTGGAGTGTGGAGGCTAGCTAGCTAGATCTGTCATGTGTATGTGTGTGTGGTTACTTTTAAGTGGGTCACTTAGCTAGTGGTAGCAGATAGTTCACAGCTCACTCACTTGGCCCCAACCATACACGGTCCATAGAAGGGTCACCCTAATCTATTTCATGTCTATATCTATATATGCTAGTAGGCCATACACTGTGAGTGGATCCAGTATGTTTCTTATTACTTCATGTTATTTTATGTTGTTCATGTTTCCACGATTAGTTACTGCTCATAGTTTACTGCTATACTACCCTATGGAGCTCAACAATTAACAAATTAGCATATATGCTAATGTATCATGTATCATGTATCATTAACTGCCCGTCTCCCTTCAGGGATATTTTCCACTTTTGGTAAGATATTTTCTAAACCAAGTCCTCTAAGTTTCCATATTGCCACATCTCCTTGTACATGCGTGCACAGACACACATGCACAAACATATACACCCACAGCTCCAGGCTATTTACTCTCTGCTGTCGTCACACAGAAAACACCCTGTCTCAAAGCTAACAGCAGTTAGTCAGCTTGGCCCCCAAGGTGGTGTGTGAACGAGTATATAGGAACGACCTGGAGGTGCAGTGGCCTCTACTTTTCTACTGAGCCTTTGGTGTGGTTACATCTTTTTCTTTATTTTTCTCTTTTCAGTGCAACTTTTTTCATCCAGTCAAGCCACGATGTATTAACTGGCAGTCTGAGTGCTCCCAAATAGGATCCTGAGGTTGACATGATAATTATGGCCCAGGCCATACCCTTATACCAGTCACAAACTTAAGATTTTGACTAGGTCCTAGAACATGTGTACCAAATTTCATGAAGTTCCGTTCACCAAATTAGGAGCTACAAATTTATGGTATTTGTGGCATCAGACGGGGGTAATGACCTCTGCTGAACTTGTGCACCAACTTTTGTTGAAGTTCATTGGTTGATGGTGGCTATATTGTTTTTTATTTATTTAATTTTTACGTAGTGTCTTAACCCCCTTTGGCTGTGTGCTTAGTATGGTGACACGTCAAAAACTGAAAAAGCCTAAAGGAAAAATGCTTTTCAAAAATTGACTTTGTCATGGACTTTGTCATGGACTTTGTGGTCCAAGAGGCAAATTTGTAGAGGAAGCACAGAATTTGTGTAGCAAGTTTTGCCTCAATCAGACAGTAATATGAGATGCAGACTTTCCAAGTGTTGAAGTTTTAATTATAGTGCCCTCAGACTGATTTGGGAAATATTTGTTGTAAACATTTCAAATCATAGTTCAATATCTCAAGTCTCTAGATAATGTAGTATCTAAATTGAGAAATCAGTTGCAAAACAATAGTCTAGCCCGGTAAAACAAGATCACTGACATCACCAAGAAATAAGGTTTGTGGAGTTTGCCTTAATATAACAGGCCTCTGAGTAGTCTTACCACTCCAGCAAAAACCAAACGCGTCTAAAATAGGCTACTATACCTCTAGGGCTACAACAGTTTGCCTTTCTGATTTGCCACTGATGAACTCCATAGGCAATCCGCCATTAACTTTGATTGTAAGACGAATCGCCTCCGTGGATGTATTAAGAAATCAACCTGCCTTGGCTGCAGTAAGATCGGTAGCCTAACTCAGTGGTTCCCAACCCAGTCCTCAAGGACCCCCTGTCCTGCAAGTTTTTATTCCATCTTTACTCTTGCACACCTGATCCCACTGGGGCTTACACACTTGCATGCTGCTCTGTTCAGGTAGATCTGTCTCTACCAATCAGCATTAAGACCTTAACTGGATCAGGTGTGCAAGAGTAGAGCTGGAACCAATACTTGCAGGAAAAGGGGTCCTTGAGGACTGGGTTGGGAAACACTGGCCTAACTAATAACAGGGTATATGGTAACAGTAGCCTAGACTGTGGTGCAGTGAATGTGGATTCTGTTGTTCTACAGGCCGCTGCCATCTTTCCTGGTAGCGGAAAAATGATGGAAGAAACAAAACATGCTAAAAGAACAATAAAAGTCTTCTCAAGTTTGGGGCTATGTTACGAAACTTTTAATGAACTAAATGTGTCGTTCTCTCTCTGCAAATAAAGAGTTGTCTTGGCACAACTCAACCACTTGCATGAAAGACCATTTAAAGCATTTGAAGCGAAAACACTCTGGTCCCACTGCATTCGAAGTCAAGATATTGACATTCCATGTAATAAAAAGCTCCTGTTATGGTTAGGAAGGAATGTTTCTGATACACAGTGGCACATTAGTGTAGTGGGATTACTAAATACAGTTAAATTCATTCAAGATATGTCTGTTTTTTATTATTTTTATTATATTATTTTTAACATTTTTGAAAAGTGTAATTCTTTGGTTTAATGGACTAACATTTCATTTACAGATTACACTCTATGGAACTCCTGTGCATTAGTCAAAAGTGCCTTTTTTCCCAGAGAGACAGTAATCGATAGTTGCAGCCCTATATGCCTCCAGGTTTCTGGCCAAAAAGACTAGCATGTTTCCCTTGTCCAGATTAAGCTGTGTGGAAATTGGGTCAGTACATTAATCGTCACACTGAAGCAGTGCTTGTTGTTTTTGTGCAGCTCTGGACATCAGTTGAAAGCGCTCTGCATTTGACCGTTGTATTTCCATCCTTTGCAAAAACATTTTTCATGCAACATTTGCATACAACTTGATCCAAATTGGCTGGGTTTCCGATATCGTCTGACTTGAAGCAGAAGATCTGCCAAACAGCTGTGGTAGCCATTTCTTAAATTTCCCTGACCTTCTCTTTTAGAGTGGCTGTTTCAAAGCCAGATGACACTTGAGGGGATAACAGTGTGGTGATCCATCACCACAACTAGTAGTAGTGTTGTTATGGACAAGAGCTGATAAAATGGTTTGATTTCATACAAAATTTAAGAAGACGGATAGGTTGCTGAGGACACCAAATTGCAAAAGACTGCACCACTGCTGTGCAACCCATTCAAATCAATAAGTAATTTTGCCTAAAGAATTCACACTTAAGTCATTTGTCACTTGGATCTGTTGTTGACACCTGATTTTATGTCCTTGAATTAATAAGTAATCCTCATTTGAGTCTCAGATCTGTTAGTTGGTTCCATCTATATACTGTTTCATTGCCAATACTCATCATCTGTCAACCACATTTAGGTTTTCTCCTCTCACATTCTCAAGTGGATGAAAAGACTAATTATTGCAGAAGCTTTTGCATTCTTTTTCCTATCCATATCGTACTTGTGAACACAATCTTAACTGTCTAAAATGTTTTATATGAGCGGCTAATGTTTGCTCCATTTCCTCACCATTTTTGACTTGGTTGTCACTTTGACCCGTCACCTCAGCTCCATCCCCCACATTTTCCTCTTTCTCGTTCATAGTGTTTGTTTTCTTTACAGATTCTGTATTTGTTCGGTTGTAAAATTGTCTGGTGTTATTCGTCTCTTCAAAGTATCTTACTCACTGAATTCTCCCGGGGCTCGCAATCGACTCTACTAAAGGCTCTAATTGGGGCCCATCTACTTGAAACCAAACTGGGAATTGTATTGTATAAATGTATAATGTATAATTGATCACAGTGGCAGCGTTGAGATAAAAAAAACTACAGTGTAGCAACAACGGTTGGAAGATAAAATCTCTACTCGCACAGGTGCTCGTGTTTGATATTTCTCATTCGCAAATGTCCATTTTTAGGAGCAAATGCAAGCAAAATGCTTGTCGAGTACATTTTAAGATCATACCACCAAATCACTAATCACAGCTGTATAACTGGATTATACAGCTACATTTCAGAGAGTGTTGATTATCCACTTTCTCACTACTGGGTTTTCACTGTCAAAAATAATTTAAATTGCAATTTAAAGTGCAAAGTAGGCCC
This sequence comes from Centroberyx affinis, assembly GCF_046629955.1. Lineage (NCBI taxonomy): Eukaryota > Metazoa > Chordata > Actinopteri > Beryciformes > Berycidae > Centroberyx > Centroberyx affinis. Next base: position 137,959 of record NW_027279783.1, read on the forward strand.
TACTGTGGAGCGTTCTTCCTTTTCTTTCTTGTTTTGGATTCATGAAGTAATGTTTTATGATAATTGCTTGCCCACGGGTAGCCATTGTCAAAAGTGGTCGGCATTCTTGATTAGAGAAGTTGGCCTATGTAGGCGATGAAAACATGCCCCCTTGTTTCCTTTTCTTCGAGAATAGTAAATCCACAACCTCAAGAAGTATATGCACCCCAGTGTAGTTGATCTTGTCATTCACAACATTACATAATCATAGATAAAGTGAGGCAAAGTGTTGCTTCTGCAGTCAGTGCATGCTGCTTGAACAGGAACTCTCGACATATTATCTTGCTTGAACTCTTAAATGAGTTTGTCAGAAGTGAGAATGAAGTGCGTAAACATGGTGAAAAATATTTTGGAGAGAGAGAGAGACCCTGTATATGTATGAAAGAAGGTGATGGGGCTGTGCTAGGCAACTTTTCAAAACATTGACTATTAGCACAGATACAGACTTCTAAAAATTGTTGATGTTGCCAGCTGCACTTCAGATTATAATTATTGCTATTATTATTTTAGAGAGCAGCAACTAAAGGGCTTGGGAGCCGCAGATGGGCTGTTAGCCACCCAGACAGGATCAGGGGTCTATACCAGCGTGCCATTAATGTCAAAATAGACATAAACCTAAATTGTCTCATCCTGTAAGACGGCACGCATTAATTTCAACCGCCTGGAGCTCCACAGGATGGCAGATAATTATAATTGATAAATGCAACAGAGCATGCTTAGATCTACACTGCTGCCATAGGATTATATATGAGCTGTCCTCCAACTGTCCGCATTATGAAGGTTTTCATTGTCTGACATTGCATTAATTGACTATCCTGTTATAATTTTACAGGGAGTTGTGAAAGCTTTGTGTTTCTCTCTGGCTCTGTCTCTCTCTCTGGCTCTCTCTCTCTCTGTCTCTCTCTCTGGCTCTGTCTCTCTCTCTGGCTCTGTCTCTCTCTCTGGCTCTCTCTCTGTCTCTCTCTCTGTCTCTGTCTCTCTCTTGCTCTGTCTCTCTCTCCGTCTCTCTGTCTCTCTCTCTTGCTCTGTCTCTCTCTCTCTCTTACATGAAATTTTAAGCATTGTCACTGACTGACACAAAGGGGCTGCTACATCATGCATGGGGGACAACACTGCAGGCTTGAATAGAGAATTGTTGTTTTTCTATTATTCTCATGCTTGACTTGAGTCTCTTTCTTTCTCTCTCTCCTCTCTCTGTCTCTCCACAGGGGACATGGGGGTAGGGAAGTCATGTTTGCTTCACCAGTTCACAGAAAAGAAATGTAAGTGCTGCCCTGATTTTCTGACTGCTTTTCATCTGTGTGTGTGTCTCAGTGTGTGTTAGGATGCCAGGTTCAACTGGAGTGCCTAAATCGCTTTAGATTTCTTTATATACCAGGGGAAGTCAGTCGCATAGAAGTAGAGTGTGAGCTCAACAGTGAGAGACTCTTCTTCTGTGTGTGAGTCAGCTGCAGCCTCCCATTACCATTCAACTCAGTTTTGTTTAGTGCCACTATTAACAAGCCAGATGCTGTGTTCCTCATTCATCCACCAGCACATCCTGGATACACACACACACACACACGCACACACACGCACACACGCACACGCTCGGGCTGATTTAGAAAAGGGTCTAAATGTCAGTTGTGAAGAAATTCTCTGCCTTCTGGTTGTTGATATTTATGATGTAAAGAGTTAGAATTGTCTGTCTGAATGATCTTTCTGTAGACTGTGTGATTGATAATTGATGCACCTGCTGCTGGCTCACAGTGGAGAGGAGGTGTGTGTGTGTGTGTTTACACACATGTTCACACATGCATACATATGTGTGCTGCAACATTATTATTGTTAGCCAAAACTAGGTATGAGAATATACTTTCAGTGAGCTGAAATAAGAATAAAAAAGTGTTGCCTGAATGCTTTTCAGTTGCAGTCTTAAAAGATAAGATGAAGCTTTAATGATATGGGGAAATTGGCCCGATGCAGCATCAAATGGTAACAGGATAAAGCAAAAAAAAGAAAATAAAAGAAATGGAAATAGAATATAGCAAAAGAGTTCATTTGAAGACTTGCACCTCTCACAGTATCATCACGTCCCTCTCCCCAGTCATGGCAGACTGCCCCCACACAATCGGCGTGGAGTTTGGTACAAGGATAATTGAAGTGAGTGGCCAGAAGATCAAGCTGCAGATCTGGGACACAGCGGGACAAGAGCGCTTCAGGGCCGTCACCCGCTCCTACTACCGCGGAGCTGCAGGGGCGCTCATGGTCTACGACATCACCAGGTACAGGATACTCACCCTGTGTGTGTGTGAGTGTGTGTGTGTGTGGTCCCCACTTGCCATCAAGGTTTTCATGGTGTGTGGTATAACCATCTACTCCATGCGCAAACACTTGCACATTCAATTTAAAAGTATGTAAAAAAAAAAAAAGAAGAACGGAGGCAATAGAATCTGATAACCGGACACTTCAACCTCCCAAACTCCCTGCTGAACAAACGTGGCCAGTTTTTCTTATAGCTTGAGTCCGTCCTTCTTGCCCAAACTGTGAGATGGTATCAGTGGCTTGCTAAATAAACACAGTTCAACATGTGGAATGTCTGTCCCATCCACGCCCAACTGCTATTAAGGCCCTCAGGGTCACAGAAACATCACTTAAAAGGAAACGACTGTGTGTGTATAGGCTTTGTTTACTGTGGCAACCTACAAATTGAAAATGCATTTTGTTCTTTAAGTGGTTGGTGTCTTGCATGGTTGCTTTGAAAACACGGTTGATTGTTTTATATCCTACTATAATTGTTGGGTGTGGCTTTAATTCCCGGTTTTATATTTGTACCATTCCCTGTAGTCCAAATAGCGCTAATGTTGTACATGGCCCAAACCTGTTTTGACACTTCAGGATATTAATGAGGTGTGTTTTAATATGGATGAAAATGCTCTAAATGGAGATTAGATTGAAGGGGCAGATGAAGACCACAACGGCCTCAACTGGAGGTATGGCACATATGCAGTTTGAATTTTCCAGGCCCCACTGCAGCTTGCAGACAAATGCTCAACAAGATTTCAAGGTGACTGAGAACCTCGCTGCAGGCCAAGTGCCGGGCTTCAAGACCACCTCCTCTATTTCAGTGTGTTATGCAGTATAGCCATTTTTGATAAACAGAATGTAAGAGTTTTTGTCATGCTGCTTTCACATATCTGGTTGAGTCAGTAAGTGTATGTACATTGGCTTAACTCAGAGTGCAGGACTTGCTCACACAATGTGGATCAGACAGTAATGTAACAGGACCGTAAAAAGTCTGTATCAAAGAGCATTCCAAGCATTCTAAAGTCCCTTGTGCCACATGCAGCAGGGACTGATTGTAGTTATCAGGATTAGGCTGTAACTCTTTGAACAAACAATGAATGTAATGCAGAAAATAGAAGTTTGGATGACACTACAACATCAGGGGAGATGAGGGTGATTGCACCCTGAGTGGATATTTTGGTGACATCTAATAATTTATCTCATCATACTATAAAGCAAGGAATCTCTGTCTGTATGTGTGTCCTTCGCATATCTCGAGACCCGTTTGTCCGATCTACTTCACACGGGTGTATTGCTGGGGACCCAAGGACGTGCAGTGTCGGATTGGACACACGACACGTTCAATATTAATAAACTTTGAATAAACAAGCGAACAGCGCTCTGTGCAGCAGCGGGGCTCAAAGCAAGCGACTGGAAGCGCAGTGTCAAGTGTGCAGTTGTTTGGATGAGAAAGCTGCAAGCAGCAATACCGGAGGCCAGGCAATCGGCCCGTTTCCGAACAGGCATGTTTTGAACGGGCACTGCACTAGTTGACCAAATTGCAATATCTTGTCAGTAATCAGTCATTGCATTTGTAATGTTTGTGGCCAATTATATTAGAAGCAGGGGCTTTGCCATATCATGAGGTTTAGTGAATTGAAGCCAGCGGGGAACTGATTGTCACTGACTACGTTTACATGGACAGCAACAATCCCATACTAACCTCATAAAGATAATAGTCTGAATAAGAATTTGGCATGTAAACATCATGTTCTGATTACCTAACCCGAATAAGTTGGAGTAAGCATAATTGCGTTAAGACATGTGGAGTATTCTGATTTTAGTCACATTATTAAAGGGCATATTAGATGTATACACCTTATTCTAACTCTGACTCGGGAGTATTTGCAGCATTTTGTGACACAAGCAGCAATCCAACTGCTTGACGACACGCTCTACCTTCCATCGGTAGTGAACTTGTTTACAGAGGAAAAACGTTTTTGGGGTGAGGCTGAAACTGTCACCATGCTGAAAGACTGCAGTCTGCCAACGAGCCCCGTCGGCCAGTTGGAAAAATTTGGGAAGTTGCCTTGGCAAACTACTGGGGTGAACAAGAATGTCCCACATCTCACCTAGGAGAAACAGCACAAATGCATCACACTTTAAATGAGTCATAACCCCCAAATCTGACTCTTTTGTAAGGATGTTCTCGTCTTGTCGTTACTCCAGAGACCAGGTGACACGCTGCAGCAGCTGCCGTCTCCTGCTGCCGACTCTCTTCTGATCCGTCCTCTGAGCTGGCACGCTGTTTTGTCTTTGCCTGTCGTCATGGTAACCGCTCTCCCTTTGTGTTTGTGTCACACAGGCGAAGCACATACAACCATCTCAGCAGCTGGCTGACCGATGCCAGAAACCTCACCAACCCCAATACTGTAAGTATACAGATAATGTTGACACTCCCAAGTCACTCCGTTGGCAGATTGGATACTGCACTCTTAATCTTACATGTTGCTGTTTTTCTATTTCTTACTCACCACCTCCGTTCAACTCTTATCTCCCCATGTATTTCACTGTTCCCCTCTCTATATACCCAGCGCTCTTTTTTGTATATTTTTCTTTTACTATGTAGTTTTTTTTTCTCCTGGCTCATCCCTCTTATTTCTTTCAAGTGCGTCACTGTCTGTTCTCCCTCATGCCTCCTCTCTTCCTCTGTTCACTGTCGTTCTCCCTCTGCTGAGTTTGTTTGAAACCCCAGAGCCTTGTCCATTTCTTAAATTGGATTCCTTGGTAAATATGATTAGCTCTAAATCATACTGCTCTCATTTACTGAGCCCTGTGAGCTCTCAAAGGAGTCTGTTTCCACAATATCCCACTTCCAGACAGTGTTTTTCAAGTCAAGTGGCAGGCCCCTATTTCCTGTTGTAATGACAACAGGGAAATTTATTTATTTACAGCTATTTTTATAGACATGGATGGGCTGCTTCTAGGTTTGCAACAATAACCGCATTACCACCATGACAGTTGCTTTTCCTTTCCTGTTTCATTCTTTTTATTGGTAAGCATGACCCCAAACTAAACCTTACTATTACCTCACTGTAACCTTTCCAACTGCCACACTCCACTGGGAGTCCTTTACAACTTGTGGCAGAAGTGAACTGGCAACGCACCTCCATTGCTCTTTGGCAAGAGGCGGAGCAGTCGATTGGCTTAACCCAGATAGCAGTCGTAGCGTTCAATTATAGAAGGGCTTGGCTGTAGCAGGCATGCTTATGTTGCTTACAGAAAATAGACGAAAGTCAACAGAAGTCTAAACGGGTTTACCACTACTGACAATGATCTTTGGCTTTTTTGCTTTGAGAAGGGATCACTCAAAATATTATATTACCATTTAACTGACACCATGACTATATTAAGGCAGAGTGGTGGTCATAATCTGAAAGCACAAAATCAAAATATGGCCTATTTAGGCTGTTGTGTTAATTTAAATGATGCAAATGGTGCAGGAAATCTTGCTGCAGTCTCTTACCTGAAGGCTCTCACCTTTCCAAGTAATAGTCAGTAATGCAACAACTACAAGTATAATGTAGGACAATTAAAAATAATCAAAATAGCATTATTTGAATTTGTTTAGTGCCAAATAATCCAAACGTTTAATCAAAGAAAGTGCAGGAAACTGCTACACCTCCCCCATTGAGATGGCATGTGTAGTCTTATAAACTCAGCCATGACAAAACCACTGTGATAAATACTGTACATGTTGCAGGGAGGAAATGTATAGCAACCTATTAAACATGAAAAACCTCAGACTGATTGTGTTGTTTACATCACATTTCCATGTCCAATTGAGAAATGTTTACAGCTGCACTCATTACAGGGTAAATGTTTTAGGGATTATTTAGAAACCTGTTATTCATAAATAACCACCTGCTGTCTTCATACTAAAATGCTTGCTTCTTATGATATAACATAGGGCTCCAACTGGTGTGTGTGCAGCCCATGAAAAGGCTGCTACGCCATCTCCTATTTTCAAGTAAAAGCAGTATGAATACGCCTGTGCGTAGATTCCCTTGCTGAAGACATTTATATTCACCATACATTGCCTAGGGCTCCCTCTTCGGGGCAGTGGAAATCTAGCACTTCCCCCCCAAAAGATTTTTGAGGCACACTGCCATGTCCCACTCAAGTTCATTTCCACGATACTGATAAGGATTAGCTGATCAGCCTGATGACCCAGTGAAGAACATTCAGGGAAACGAGGATTTCCAGCGTCAGATTAGGGTGAAGAGCAAAGAGAATGAGTGCAGTTTCAGTGGAGAAGAGCCTGTCACTCTGCCACAGTAAGAAAACTCATTACATTACATTGCATCATCAACATTACAGGCCTAATTGCGTCACTGGAGAAACGGCTCCTAGTGCAGCCCAGTGTGCTGATATCAGCGTCAATCATGTGGTGTGTTTCTCAATCGATTTCCTAACAGACTTGACAGCTCAAGAGGAAAACTTGAGAACAGTTTTCCTGTGCTGCCGTCGGCTTTTGTAGCTCTGCTAGACGAGCTACGAGTCTGAGGGCCGGAGGGTGAATTTCAGTCAAGAGACATCGCCGTGTAGATGATTGTCTC
>NW_027279784.1:0-77484 GCF_046629955.1 Centroberyx affinis
CAGACACAGAGGGTTTCAAGTGCAGTGGAGGCTGTAAGCTGTAACTGAATCCATGGTGTCAAAGAGGGGCGTTGTGTGTTGAGCCGCAAGAAAAACTAACCCTGGAGGTATTTTGAGTTTATTACTGAAGAGCTGAACTTCCACATGGAAAGTAAGCATTTTATAGCTTTCTCAATGCAACACAACTTAAAATAATGGCCGTTTTTCACCTTTTACAAAACTTACAAACCGTTTGCATCATCAAAAATACATTTAAAAGATTTAGATACAAACAACTGTCTCCGATTCCACGCTCAGGGTTTCTAGTCTTCGGGTTTAGCTTTTGATTATGGATCGCATCTTTAAGCCTTGGGCCGCGTAGAGTCCATGCCGATTCTTGTCAAGGGGGCGGGGCAGCGGGGGGGGGGGGACGTGTGTGTGTTGAGTGCGGGGGGTTAAGAGGGAAGTGAAACTCAACACCCTTTGTCGGAGGGGATACGGAGAGGACGGGATTTAAGGGTGAGGAGGCAAGGGGGGTGGGGGGGGGGGTGGGGGGGGGTGCAGATCCCGATGACATTCTGGATTTCAGGGTTTCGTTTCCAGGAGCTGCTGTGGGTGCTGAGTGAAGAGGAGATGAGCTGCCAGCGGCATGAGGTCACAGCCTGCTACTTCCTGTTTGGGGATGCCCCAAGTAGGTTTTGTTTTGAAGATTGATTTGTGGTTTTTAAAGAGTATTTTTTTAGGGAATTTCTGAATTATTTTACAGTGAACCGTGGATAGAGTCAGGAAAGATAAGGTGCCATAGAGAAGGGATGGCATGCAATATAGGGCAGCAGATGGATTTAAAGTATATGTTATGTGTGTTTGTGTGTGTATGATGGTGTGTGTGTGTGCGTGAGAGAGAGAGAGAGAGAGAGAAAGAGTGTAGGTTTGTATATCTGTATGAGATGGCAGAGTTTTAGTGTGGTGGTATTTTTGTATGTGTGTGTGTGTGTGTGTGTGCTGTAGGGAGGATGTTCAACACACAAATGAAAGACACTTGTGGGTCTGGAGAGAGGAATGGGATGGACAGGGAGGATGAGAAGAAGAAAACAATGGACAATCGTGCGGCCGCTGTCCTCAAGAGATTGGGTTTCCTACCCAAAAACTCTCCCAAAACTCCAAAGTCTTTTAAGATTGTAGACAATAGAAAAACAAAATCTGCTTCTCATCATTCTGCCTGTTTACAATCGTGTACATTTGCTTGTACCAAATGTCCGACGTATTATTTTTCTGTAATACTAATGAAAGCAGATTGCGCGGTGGTGGGTCTATTGTGAATGCTGCCATAAAAGGACCCAGATAATACATACATTTTGGGTCTGAGGGATTCCGCTAAAATCTTGTTTCTTGTTGGTGAAATATATACAGATTTAATATTTTGCAAAAGCCAATAAAGGCAAATAATGCCAGTGCACTGATTTATCTGTTGAGCCCTCCGTAAACTGGGCCTCTACTCATAGACGGGCGACTCCACCGTCACAGGAGACTTGTGGACTGTACGTGCGGTTGCAGTGTGTAATGATCCCTCGCTGACGACGAGCCAAAATGGCCGCCAGGGGCTGAGGTTGACTGGGGTCTCTGGCTGCCAGTGGCCCGTGACCGCAGTGGGAATGAACAGCGAGCGGGGGGCAACTGAGGCGCTGCATTAGGATACAATGGAGAAAGGACGGGCCCCTCCTGGGTCCTCGTGTTACTACTGCTTACTGACTGCAACAATACAGGCCTCTGTCAGAGAGAGCGAGAGAGAGACAGAAAGACAGAGAGATATACAGGGCTTTACCGAAGGAGGAAGGGAGGAGGAGGAGATGTATGAGGAGGTGGAGGTAGAGAACATGGATGGGTACAAGAAGTGGGTTTTCTTCAAATTTCAAATATAAAAAAACTTTCATGAACTTGATATAGTTTGAATTACTATTGTGTTATATCAATTGGCGATATAGAGTAGCAAAACAGACATTTATTTATATGACACTGTCGAGGATTATTACTTGAACAGTGCTCATATCTAAAATAGTGGAATTACTCACTGCTATAGGCGAAGCACACGGTGTTCATGTTGGGCATGTAGCAGTGTGCTCTAAGGAATTTGCAGCAGTTGCCCACACAGGCTGGAGCTCCCTGGATGCGGCTAAAGAGTTTTAATAACAGGGTTAAAGCGTATGTGGTGATTTACATGTGGAGAAAGACCCCACGTCAATCCCATCACTCCTCACACCGCTCCCTGACCCGATGACATCACCTCCCTGGAGTACCGCGGGGGTATCAAAGGTCCAGGCAAAGGGGGGAGTGGGGGAGGGCGGGTGTCATTTAGCTAGATAGCAGGGCAATATGTCTCCTAAAACCTAACATAAGCCCGACTGTGTTTAGACAGACATATACACACACAAATAAAGGGAGCACAGGGGTTAAACTGTAGAACTCCATTAGTATGACCCAAGGAGACGAGTAGGAGAGAGAGGGAGAGAGAGAGAGAGTGGGAAAGAGAGGGTGGGGGAGTGGGGGGGGGGTTAGGTTTGTTTTACTAATCACTGACCCGTCGTGTGTACAGATTCCTGAAAACAAATCGCACGAGCAGAGAGAGAGTACATAGAAGGTGTAAGAAAGCATAACAAGAAAGGGAAACTGAGGGGGAGAGAGAGAGAGAGAGAGAGAGAGAGAGGCAGAGAGAAAAAGTAGGAGAGAGAGATAATTGAGGAAAAGAGAGAGAGTGAGGACTGGAAACAGTTTGGGGAACAGAGCTCGAGGCGATGTGTCGGAGCGCTGTTGAACAATGCAGCGTGTGTGTGTGTGTGTGTGTGTGTGTGTGGTGGCGGGCAGTGCATGTGCCTGTGTGCTTGCAGTTTGGTCTTCCACCCGCCATGCCAATAAAGGCCTGCGTTTGATTCTGAATTTCTGTAATTCTTCTCTGGCTCTGCAGTTAGGAAACAAAACATCATACATCCATCTCAGACAGATCCATCTCCTGCCCTTTTACTCTTGTTGTGTTGGTTTGCCGCTACCGCAATTCACAGCTGACGTTGTGCCACACATGTAAAAAATGAAATAAAAAAATACCATGACACTCACCACTTCAAATGTAAATGTCAAGGGAAAGAAATACCTACGCATCACTGGAAACAAAACGCTTTTATTCAGTTAGACTTCAGTTCAAATATAGTACTCTTTAAATCAAAGGATAGTCACAAACACAGTGTATTAGAATACCTGGCTTATAGGCCTAGGTCTTGTATTTCTTGATATTCTTAGGTATAGCTCAAAATTAATTTGGCTTTCTAGTATCTGTAAATTTAGAAAAAGTGGTAACTAGTACAGTAAGTTAAGTGTACAAGTGCACAGGTTGCAAGTTATGACTGATTTGTATTACTGACAAAGGAAAATTGGACTATTTCATATGGGAACAGTAAAACAAATATACAAAATGAAAAAAACAATATTAGGTCATAATCTAATATTAATGTTGGTATTTTCAAGAACTGTTTTTCCTGGCGCACTATTCTAAATTACGTTCTTGTTTTCCTTTTTCGTTGCTGTAAAAATTCCTGTCTAGGGTTTTTTAATAGCGCTCCTTGAACTGATTCAAGGCTGACTCCAAAGGCCTGTGTGGAAATAATAATAACAGGAAAAGCGAGGAGAGCACACAAAAGAAAGAACGGGGGGAAAGAGATAGCCGAGAGCGACGCTACGAGGTGCTGCGATGGAGCCCGGCATGCACCTCTCCACGCTCGCGCACACACACACAGAGACACACACACACACACAGAGACACACACACACACTCACCTGCATGATTTATGACAGCTTATTGCCTAGATCACAGATCCCAATCTGAACGCACAAAGGCAGACACTTAAAGAAGACAGGAGGACACATGTTTTGGCTGACTGGCTACTGACTGGTACTTAGGGAACAAGAACACGCATGTTTGAACACAAGCGTGGCTTCCTGAGGAAAGTGGAATAATCCTTGATGAGTGCGATTAAGAGTCACTAAAGGCACGTGTTGTGGGGAAGAAAAACACTGTCGTGCCGCAAAAATAAACCCTGTTCACACACTACCCTGTCACAGCTGTCTGGAGGACACTGAACAAACAAAAAACCTCTAAGGAACAAATCCACCCTAAAACACTTTGAAACAGCTACTGGCAATGTGCCTCGGATGTCTGGGCCCAATCTGTTGTGTTGTGGTGTATTTGTCTTATTCCCACGGATAACTGGCCAAACGAGCTGTGATGTCACATTGAGATATTTCCAGAACAGCTACATGTTCATCATACAGGGAGAAAGCCATTATAGAAGAGGCAGAGATACCAATTTCTCCACCGACAGTAACCTCAAAACGATTTGACACGTTAGTCCCTTGTTCATAGACAACATGTGTGCACCAAGTGGCATTTTTTTGGAGGTTCTGCATCAACGGTGAATAGCAGGGCATCTCTGCGGACGCTGCTGCAGGGTGGGATTATGGGTATCTGGTCATGTTCTCCGGTTCAGAACTGTTTGCTTGTTGGCACAGGCTGCTGTTTAAAAAAAGCAAGGTCTGGAGAGGCTAGGGCTCCTGATCTTCCAATAAAAGAGAATTTACAGGCCCCCGCACTCTTAAAACAAATGGGACTAAACAGCACATTATTCAGTTGGTAGAAGGGCCAGACAAACGCTCTTAGACTTGTCACCCGTATTTACAATGTGGTCTCTGGGTGTGTGTGTGTATGTGTGTGCCCTTTTGTGCGAAACATGCCGTCGAGGGTCTTCACACAGTGGAAAAACTCCACTGGAAATGGATGGAGGGAGGAGAATAGGGCATAGGGGCGGTAAAGGAAGGGTAAAAGAAAAGGAGGGAATGATTGTAAATTTGTTTTTCTGGCTTTAATAAGCCCTAAAAGTGGTATCATTTGATCACTTGTATTCAACTTTATGGTGAGTCTCAACCTCAACCTCAAAACCTCACCCATGCCAGCATTACATCAGCCCAGTATAGTGTTTGGTAAAAGACGGATCTCTAACTCTACTGTGACTATAAAAAGTATTCGCCCCCTTTCACTCTCTAACTCTACTGTGACTATAAAAAGTATTCGCCCCCTTTCACTTTAGCTCAAAATTAGCTCAAAATACATTTATTTGGGAATTTTGATGTAGGCCAATAAGATGGGTGTGTTTTAAATAAATCTCTTAGCTAGTGCAGCTTTAAATGTATTTGAGCACACACTATAGCATACAAGAAAATGTGCAAAAAGTCATAGGGGTGAATACATTTTTATATCTAAATACATATTTATACTCTATGTATTGCCTTGTCCCTTAAGCAAGACAGAAACAGTGCCAACTGCACAACAGTCAGAAACTTAAGCACCGTTTTTTACTTCACAACTCTACTGTTTCTAACTCTCTGGCTAAAACCATTCCTGAAACCCACTCCCCTCCATTTCTCTCCTTCTCTCTCTCTATCATTTGATCTGTCCTCAGGTAACGGAGCCGGGGTTTTTGCGGTCTAAATGGCCGTAGTGCTGTGAGACTGGTTGACTGGCCCGGGACGGCCCACCCACAGGTCGGCCTTTAGGGAGCAAATCAGGTTACAGTCAATGCTGCTATTTCTGTTGATGAAAATGATTTTATCTTTACAAAAACATGCTTGGGAACAAAAAATAGGCCCCAAAAATAGGCTCTGGTCAGACAAAAAAAAAAAAAAAAAAAAAAAAGCGTTCCCTTTTTGAATTATTTTGTGCACCAGCTGTTGGCAGCCTGCATATACTGTACCTGATTTCCCCCCCCCACCCGCCCCGCTCCACACACACACACACACACACACACACACACAGCTCTCTCCTGGGCCAACTTTCCCAAAGAAAATCACTTTCAGTCCATTGTAAGTCTATTTTTGCCTTATTCCATATTAGTTACTGGATGAGAGAGAGTGAGGAAATGACATGCAAGAAAAGGGGAGAGAAGGGGAGGCGGGAGATGCGTTTACAATAGTTGCTTTCTGGCTTGTCATAACCCCAAAAAGAAATGTGCTGTATTCATATGTATTCAATCTGACAGCCTCCACGACATGGGAAAACCAAACATATTGCAGAGTATCCCTCAATTCCCAGGCTCTCATGGAAAAGACATTTAGGGACATCGCTAACACACACACACACACGCACACAAAACCTGCACAGAGAAACAGCTATTTACAAGAAGCAATGCAGCTATTTCTTGCAATATCATTCATGTAATTGAATGTCATAGAAAGTCTTTGTGGCTTGTAACTTGGAGCTGAAGTTGATCAAATTCCGGGACGATAGTTGGAGCCACAGGAGTTATGGGATGGGAATCAAGTCAGTGTGATACAAGTCAATAATATTCAAGTGCAAACTACAAACAAAAGCCACTATTGATACCTAGAAATACTCAAACTCTTACACTTTGTCTCTCTCTGTCTCTCTCTCCCTCACACACACACACTCACACACACACACACACACACACACACACAGCCAATGGCAAAGAAAGAACACTCTCTGTGTATACATCTCTGCATGTCTGCATGTCTGTGTTTTTTGTGCAGGAGTGTGTGTTCATTGGGAGGTTGAGGGCATAGTTCAGGGAAAGCCCCTGTACCCCATCTAGGCCTTGTTGCCCTTAGGGAGAAACCATGCTTCACACAACCTTTACACACACACACACACACACACACACACACTTACTTTCTTGAACCACACTAGACTTTACCAGACCCCGACCCTGACCAGACCTGCCAACGGGATCACCAACAGACAGACACAAGGGATTCTGGGAAACAGGAAACAGGAAGCGGGCCCTGTCCAAGCAGAGTATGAAGGCCCTGTCCATACTGGGCTGTGTGTGTGGGGCAGAGCGGCAGAAAGTGTGTACAGACTAATGACGTTACTAACTAGATGTGATAGTGCAGAGTGCTATGATGACTGATAGTATGATTCAAGGAGGCTACCCACCTCGGCAGTGTGTGTATATAAGCGTGTGCGTATTTATATATGTGCACATGTCTGTACGCACATGTGTGTCTGCCTGTGTGTGTGTGAAGCCCCCTGACCTGGGCAGTATTTAGCAGAGAGGCGTCCCGGCCAGTGGAAGGGGGTCGCGGTGGGATCTCTGGTTTCAAACAGTGCCGGTGCCCAGGGAGCGGGCCGTGTCAAAGGGCCCCTCCCTGGTGAGCCATATTAGGGCCCTGATCCCCAATCAATCAGCACCGTGCTAAAAAGAATCCACAACAAGACGGCAATTAAGCTCCGCCGAGGGCTTAACGAAACATGTGTGTGAGATAGGGTTTGTGCGCGTTCCTCTGACTGGGGGATTTTATGTATGACCCTGTGTGTGTGTGTGTGTGTGGTTTATGTGCCCATATGTGTGAAAGCCTTTGAGACAGGAAAGAAAAAAAAAAAGCCTCAGTCTGCTCCGGATGTGAAAAGTAGGGGACAGGGCGGGGGGGGGAAGAAAGTCTCAGTAGACTGCCTTTGTTTTTCCTTATGAATCAAGAACTACTCCATAAATACACATTGACCCTCAATGTAGCATATAGGCTACATAAGCTCATAGAAAAACTGAAACCTTTTCCAAGTAATGCAACATGTGCATTTTTTACGTCTTTTTTTACCTCAGCTACAGACTGTTTTAGCCACTATACAGCTCTATTGCTCTAGCTTGGTCCTGTTTTTTTTTTTTAAAACTATGAGTCAGTAAGCTAAATAGGTAGAAGGCCTGTTGCTGGTGGGTTCCCACATGGCAAAAATAGTATGTTTTAATGGGTTCCAGAGTGAGAGACTTAATTTTTCATTCAGGTTCCAGAGTGAAAAAAAAAGCTCCGGTTTAGCCGAACCCCTGATGTAGATAGATGATGTAGCTCAGTGTACAGCAGAGGCGTCATGCATCCAGACTTTGAGTGGGCCTTTCATCCCCTCAGTTTGAATGGGCACGGCGCTTGCGGCGCGCGGCACATCATCATCGAGGCCGGCCAACATCTGAGAACCACAGCGCTGTTGACACTGGCACCGAGGTGAGGAGGAGCGAAACCAAAAACCCAGGATTTCTCAATACAGCGCACATGCAAGTTCACAGAACCAGTACGAGCTTATTGTAAGAAAGAAAGAAAACTGTAATGCATGCGGCGCGGGGGGGGGGGGGGGCAGCAGGGTGGAGCAGTGCAAAGGGAGGAAGAGCTGGGTTCAAGGCCGAAATATCAGCAAGCATCCGCCCTGCTGAAGTGGACAGAACAGATAGTTTCCCTACAGGGATCAGTCACTTCCTTTATTATCACAGTAAACACTGTTTTTTTGGCATGGGACGCTTCTGAGCCTTGTTGTATGATTGAACTCAGTGTGACGTTTCCATGCTGTTAAAAAAATTCGGCAAACTATTCCGTTAAACTAATTTGTCAATCAGCTGACGCGTTGCTGTGGGTTAGACACACACGCTACACTCCTGTCTCTACAAAGTCAAATTACTCCTTCGTTTAGACGCTTTGATGCTTTGACTGCGTAATTAGATTGCCAGTGGGCTGATTGCAATCCGGGTGTTGCAGTCCTCGTCCCGTCAGTTCCAAGGTCAACTCAACCCAGTGCTGACAGTTGGCTAATTACACACCCATCAGCCAGATGTATCAGGTGATTGACACACACGCAGGTTGTAGGCAAAGTTATACAAACACGCTTACAAGAGTTAAACATATCTGATTAAAGTCATTATTCTGAGCGGTCAAATTACACCCAAACAGGAACTCTAACGGCAAATTAATTACAAACTCATAGGAGCCTATAAAAAAAAGTAAATAAAGGTCTTACTGTATAATGTAGATGTAACTACTTGGAAGGAGGATTATAATCAGGTGTGTCTCACTTGCAGTACATGAATTAATTTTCATTAACAAACCAATAGTTTCAGGGGCGTGTTATTATTTTATTGTCAAAAGCGCTTTGAATTTATGGTTACGACAGTGAAATATTGTTCATATAAGGTTTTCGGTATTGGAAGGAGAGTGATGAGAAGAGGCGCAGCAGAACGCATGTTTCACAAAATTCTGTCCACCATCCATTTTTAACAAAGGGGGGGGGATACGATGAAGAAAATGACAGGAAGATGGAAGGCGAGAAGAGAAAGAGAGGCAGAGAGCAGACAAAAAAGAAGCCGGAGGAAGACGGACAAAAAAAGCAGGACAGAGGGAATCTGTTCTTTGTTAAACCTGTCTCTTATATCCTCTAGTGCGGTGTGGACAGAGGAGAAGGGAGGGAGAGAGGGAGGCAGGAGGAAAAAAAAAGCACAGATATTTTTGTAATTGCTTTTTTTTTTTTTTGCCGGTGCTGAGAGAAAAGTACTGGGGAAAGCTTTGAGAAATTTAAACAGCCTTGACAGCCAGGGTGTAGTGGTATTAATCTTTTCAAACAGGGAGAAAACCCCTCTATTATAAACACAGACAGAGACCCTGGGATCAGCGGCCGGATTGCATACAGTCTGTGTATCGCTGCTGTCCGATTAAAAACTCCTATATCCAGGAAGTCAGCCTTTCAAAAATTAGAAAGGGCAGCTGTGTTTTCAGACTGAGGGCTTGACATACAGGACTTGAAATCATCAACAAAACTCAAATAAACTACGTAAAAATTTAAATTTAAGCAATAAAAAAGGAAAAAAACATTGAAATTGGTGTTAGGAGATTTTCACATGACGGGTAATTTGAAAAGCATACAGGCCCAGCTGCATGCATACATCACCTTGTCTCCTATGGAGGAAAATCTCATAGAAAACGTGTCCGTTTATATTTCAATCTCATTCTATTTTGATAAGTCAGTGTTGTACGTGTGGAGTTTTGCACAATTTGCTCAAACTGATTCATTTGCACACACAAATGGCTATACGAAAGCAAAAAAGCAAGAAAGCAAGAAAGAAAGAAAGAAAGAAAGAAAGAACAAATGAAAAACATGAATTTTCTGCTGGTTTTTCCCTGTCTGCCTGCCTCTAATGTGTCTGATCTGGACCTAATTGATCCGATAGATTAATCTGCATGCACTAACGGCTCTAAGACGGAAAGACAGAAAGAAAGGAAGGAAAATAAAGGAAGAAAGCAAGCCTATAATGTGTGTGACGTGGATAATTCAAGGCCCGCTCCCTCACAGCGCTGGCCTCAGTCAGGCGTCATTAACCGCCTCTGATCTGAGCTTACGGTCGCCTCGCACCCCTAATCAGACCTGAACGCCGCCCAGAACTGCTGCAGAACCAGGGAATCAAAGAACAACACGCAGCCCAAAAGCGCTAATGGTACCATCCTCCTACCCAGCGAACACTGTTTTTCTTTCACTCCCTCTCCAATCGCTCTCTTTTCCTGAAAGCGAAGGAAGTGTGGCGGGAGAGAGAGAGAGAGAGAGTGTGAGTTGGGGGTCTAATTTTGGCAGGCGAGACTTTTTCCCCTCACTCTGTTTGTTCTGGCTCTATGAAAACATCTCCGCGGAGGGGAGGAGGATGGAGTGGGGGGGGGGAGGAGGATGAAGGGATGAAGAGGCGGAGCATGGAGCGGGCGTGAGGATTGGCGTCGGCCATGTGTCGCCATAAATTAGCGACGGACCCGTTGCCGTGACGACAAACCTCAGATTGAAAAATCAAATTGAAGGAACACTTTGTTCCAGAAATCTTAAAATTCCTGCGCTTATCCTCAACCAGAATTGGTGCCGTAGGAGGAAAAGTTCCCGCCTCAAACTTTCCACCAGCTCTTCCCTCTTTCTCCATCTATCTCAGTCATCCGCTTGTCTTTTTCTCTCTCTGATTGGCCCGGCTGTGTTTCCCTGCTCTCTGGTGTCAGACGGCCACATTGGGCACAAGCTGGCTGGACTGTGAGTCTAAGCCTCCGGGCTGCGGGCTTCGCCTCTGCCTGCGGCTACTCTGAAGCACCAACCATGAGGATACATGAACACACGTACACACACACTCTCTGATGTCCCACACACCACAGAGTGTACACTTAAGCCCGACTTGGAGGGGATAGAAACCCAAGCACATACCAGCGCAAACATGGGTAAGGGAGAAAAAAAAAGTTCATGTGATGTTCAGGTTACACAAGATGGATGACCAGGGAATTTGTTGTTTCCCCTTAACTTTGTGACTAAAATGTATGATTTTTTGACAATTTCCCCTAACAAGACGAAAGTAACTCTCCATCACTAGACCTGAAACCATACTGCAATCCCTCTGTCTGTAACCTCCTCTGCTAAACACAGAGAATGAATATATTTCCCTCAAACCGACGAGCCTCCGCGCCAGATGTCTTTTCCGAAAACGTCCCGGGTCCAGCAGGCAGACGTTTTGACACTTCCACAACTGTGGTGCGGAGCGGGTCGTCACGTGTCATCATTAGGTGACCCTGTCTTCTTGACGCCTGCCACGGCGCCTCACCGCTAATACGTTGGCCGTGACACTAATGATGAGCAGCGGTGACCGTCGGCCCGCCGCCGCCGCGCCTCCACCCTCGTCAAAGGAGGCCCCTGTCCGTTCAAATGAAGTCTTGCGTTAAGCCGTTCTGGTGGTCTGCGGCGACCGAATGCCGTATTAACACAACTTAGGATGGGGTTTGCTCCGTTATAACCGTTTCCTGACGTAGTTGGCAGGACAAAAAAAAAACAAGGAGAATGTAATTGTATGTCTATAGTGTCTGCCGTGTTCAGTCAAACGTACATCAACTAGTTTCCAACCCTAAGTGAATTCATTTCTGAAAGCCAGGCAATGTAAGAGGCTTCTGTAGGAGTAGGAACATGTGCCAAAGCCTTTGATGGGAGGCTACACACACACACTCACACATTAATTAATTAGTATCGCTGTTGTTCAGTGGAAACCTCCTAACTCCAATCTTGGTGATTTTCATGTTTTAACTCCAGCTGAAGGATCCAATGAGAGGAAATTTTACCAGCCTTGGTCTTATGAATCCCTTTGAAAACACTATTGGAGAAACTCTAAAATACATGGGGGTCAAGCTGAAAATGAGGCTGTGTTTCTTAGTTCTTGAAAAGTGGACATTTTGGAGATACGAGGTTTTCACTGGACAGCGATGATATTTGCAGCCATATAAACACATAAACACACACACACACACACAAACAAAAATTCACACCGGCTTGTTTGTGTGCATACAAGCAAACAGATGTGGATTTCATATGAGAATGTCCGGGTAGAGTAGTTATGAGGATTCTCCAGACACTAAATAATCCAGATATATCTTATAAAACAATACAAGGTCTCTCCTAATGACATCACTACACATGTAACAATATATGGTCACACAATATGCCATGCTTTGATAACTGGATTACAAGACTCACAAATCAACATCACAGTTCATGCCAGAGCCTCCTTATCCATTCTCCTCTTATGTTAACAAGTAGTCTAGCCAAAATATGAACCTTCCTACTTATTTTAACTTACTTTAACTTAAGTTAGATTTTTAATTTCCAATATCTTGACATTACTATATAGTGAACACACAGCGTCTTGGATTCCCTTTTTTTTCCTTTGATAATTGCCTAAAGAAAATTGCATTGTGATTATACTGTGAGCCAAATGTTTGATCTATGGAACAAGCTGTAATTTCGTAACAGGGAAAATCAAAAACATGTAAACAAAGCGATGGCAGAAACAGATGTTTGAGAATGAGCACGCGTCCGCATGCACAGCATATGTGTGTACATGTATGATTGAGCGTGCACGTACGTGTGTGTGTTGGTGCACGTGCACGTGCCCGCGCGCGTGTGTGTGAGTGTGTGAATTTAGTAAGTGTCTGATATCCACATTGTGCCAGCGTTTTTGATTCAATATTCCCAGAACGCAGCATGGAACATGGCAGTGAGCCTCGCCATAATGTCATTGGGGAAAATCATCCAGTTTAAATCCTTTGATCCACCGAGAATCAAACGAACTGAGAAACTTCATAGCGTTTTATCCCATAACACTGGGGAGAAGTCAAAACAAAACAAAGGAAGCTAGCCAGACTGAAACAAGATTTTGATAGCCATCATTATTGCCAAGAACATGAAAATGTTTTACGGGAATGTAATTTTTAACCCTTTTTACATTTTTTTATGGAATTTCATCAAAGTTTTTTGTTTTAATCGTTTTTATTTGCTATACTCAGAGCCTCTTAATTCGTCATAGTATCATCTTCAGACATATATATATGTTTATGTTAAGAAGTCCTGAATGTGATTGAATTTGCTATACACTTAAGACAGTTGGCAGCTAAATGCCTGAATATAAATAACATTATATAATCATATTAGATCAGATGACACATGAGAAACGGGGCAGAAACACTTTGTTTCCCCACAGTGTAGCAAAGTCTCTTCGGTGGCTTGGGTAAAAAAAATGTCTGGTAAATATTGTAAACTTTTAAGTATAACACAATTGCTTTCTACTGTCCCATTTGAATAATAACATTTGTCCTGATTTGATTTTAGTCTAGACTTTAACACATAGATTCGGCTCATTTTCCTAAACAGCACAGTTCAGACGGCCATATCTGAGGGAGGCTGTGGTTAATCAAATAAACTCACTAGCAGTGACAGAACATTCATTCTCAATTATAATAACGTCATTATTGCCCGAAATGAAATGAATGGCACAAGTTTTTAATTTGTTTAAGTTTTGAAGAATTTCCAGCTTTCTTAAGTGAGTTGGTAGAAAGTTAATTAACCTGCTTACCAAAGTGCAAAGTGTTTGTCTCAGGGTCTTAACACAATTTCTCCAGCACTATAAGGGTCAGATGCTCTGGCCCATTGCAGCTCAATGGCTGTAAGGCGCTTTGAATCTATAGCATGTGCTAAAAGCCTCATATAGATAGATATAGATATTCATTTAGCCATTCACCTTGTACCAATAGGAATGGAAACTTGCAGATTGGGCTTTGGCATAATGACTTGACCAACGTGTCTTTGATTGTCATGTAGGTAAAGGGAAATGCAAAATATAACACACTGTCCCTTATCACACACATACAAATATGTTAAAAAATGACACAGCATTTGCTGCTAATAACATAGGTGCCATATCAAACACATGCTTGTGCTCAACAAATCCACAAAATGAACGATTAGTGAGAATAGATGTGTTACATAACACTTTTTTAGAGTGGCTCTCTGCAAAGAGATGATGAATGACTTCTACCAGTAGAAGAATTTAGGTTTCAAACTATATGGCCAAACGACATCTGCTATCCACAGACATACAGTCTAACTAAACACTATGTAAAAACTGTTGCCTTTGCCAATGCTCCTTGATCCATTTACCAAACTGTATCTTACTCCATATTTTATGTATTTTATTCATGAAGTCATGACATTTGTATTTTTGCGATTATGGTATTAGATATCAAGCACGACTTGGATGGACACAAAGGAAACAAGCTTGAATGATTACTGCTAGAGCTAGCAGCTCATCAGTATCTCCCCAAACCATTTTCATTCACTTTCAAGGATTATCACACTATTTTGTGTCTTCAGCATTATTTCACTCTCTCCGTCTCTCACTCACTCTGCGCTCCAGCGTTGCGTTATGGTCGAGTAGAGCAGGAATACGCTGGGAGGACGGACAGAGAAAAATGGATAGAGGAAAAGAGACTTACGGCGAGGGCCTTCCTGGCAGAAGTGTAGGCAGCGGATCTGGAAAAGAAGACATGGGGATTTTTTACTACAGGAGAAACAATATTGTTCCCAGACATTTCTCTGTGCAAGCTGCCAGCTACAAGGAAGAATAAGTGGAGGCGAGTGTTGCTGCGAGGAGCCAAATCTCCGGCAGGAAAACATGAGCGGGGGGAGAAATTTCAAACTTTGTCACACTAAGTGCGTAAAAGCAGACTCTGTGACATCTGCCTTTAGATCCCTCATCTGCCACCATCACCACCCCCCCCCGCTGATCTTACCGAACTTGACGAACAGCACGCCCGTGGTGGACACGGTGCCCTGGCTGTTGGTGGCCACGCACTGGAAGTAGCCCGTGTCGGTGGTGTCCAGGTTGCGGATGCGGAGGCGCGAGCCGTATGGCGTGGGCCGGTAGGAGACCCGCCGCGGCTCCTGCACCACAGGGGCGTCGTTCTTCAGCCAGCGCACGCTGGGCGGCGGGTTGCCCGTCACGCGGCAGAAGAGCTCGGCGGTGTGGCCCAGGGAGGTGGTGATGTTGTTCATGGGCGCCTCGAGATGGATGAAGAAGGGCTCTGGGAGGGGGAGAGAGAGAGAGAGAGAGATGAGGGACGAGGAGGAAAGAAATAAGTGGAGGGAGGGTGGGAGAGAGAGAGAGTTAGGGAAAGGGTATAAGGGGAGGCCAAGTGGGAAGAGAGGACAGGACAGGAGTGAGATGAATGAGAGAGAGAAAGATAAGAGAGAGGTAGACAGAAGGAGAACAAAGACATTACATTACACATCGCAGAGAACTAAGGCATAAATCAAAGTAACAGCACTAACTGTATAAAAGGAGCCAGACAATAAAACAAATATGCCGCCGACTATAAAAACAGCAGTAAACCAACTCCATGTTTCAGATGAAGGCCGGTCTCTCTGGCTCAGAACATTTTCAGCCTGTAATACGAACAGGAATGAAGAACACGCTCGCTGGCCGGAGGCAACCTGCTCACCAGCTCACTCCATCTCATATCTGTCTGAACTTTCTGCATAATCATTTATCAAATAAATTATGGAAAATCCCTATAAAAGGCTTGAGAAATGAAAATGGCAGTAGTGGAAAAGCGGAGTGCCCTGTAAAACATGACTGACTATTTCTAGACGTTTTTGAGATCTGTGTGACTCATCCTCAACCATGACCTTAAATTCACATCTCCATAATATCTTAGCATCTTATTAAAAAAAGTGTATTTTTTTCAAAAGCGTGAATATTGAGACAAATGGGCTAAAATTTATGTTTTTAGTTGATGACACCGTTTTAACATTATAAAAACCTGGCCAAAAAATCTAAGCCAACCTTAACTTAATATGACAAAACAAAACATTTTCAACTGTATATAACTGAGGCAGGGAGATAGGCAGAAAATAATAGAAAATAATATAATAGGATAATAATAAGGGTTAAATCTTAAAATCTCCCTTATGTCTGCAGTCACCTCACCAGAAGATACTGTAAGCCTTCTTTCTCTGGATGACTTTACTGATGTGTGTTCAGTGTGTGTCGAGTGTGTGTAGTGTGAGTATGTGTATATTTTCCGCAAGGGTGCACACAGGTACACACACAGGTACACACACTCACACACACACAGACACACACACAACAAATTCTAACTGCTGGGCAGGAATTCTTTGCAAGTTATTTTGCGGTTGCCACTGTGGTAACACATTATTTCACTTTTCATCATGACTGTATGATGCCAGAGGGCTTTTTTTCCAGGGTTTTCCCTGGCTTGTGCAGGAGCTTATGTGGTAACATCACCAGTGTGGTGGCTTTTGCATGAGGATCGGGGATTTAAAGCCTCTAAGAAAACAACAAACAGCCCTTAGGAGCTCGCATAAGGCTATCAAAACCCAGTCTAATACCTAATACCATGCAAGGAGAAGACACTAATGTGACACTGATGAATTCAGAAGTCACTGGCGAAGAAAAGACGCCAAAATACTTTGCATGATTATATTGGGGACCGCATTTTCCTTGAGGTGGTCATAAAAAAAACACTTCTGGTGGGCCACCTAAGAGTTTAATGTGCAGCAAAAACATTGGTGCTAATGTCATGCAAAACCTCTGGAAAGTTCCCTCAACCCCAAAACCCTTCTTAGGTATGCAGGAATACTCCTGGTCACACCGACTGGCCAAAACAAACAGGGGAAAAAAACACATGCAGGGGAATCTCAAGTACTAAGTGAACACACACCCAAGTACAGACACACAGAACCATACATATGTAAAATACCCAGTGAGAAAACACAAGTGCATTATGCACATACGTATATTGGCGCATACATATGCATATACAGTATGTAACTATACATACATTCATAGATGCCTGAAAGGATTTTTACATTTGGAGTGTGTTTGATGACGTCACATGACCAACCAGGAAGCAGCAGGCAAGCTAGAGGTGGAGAGTTGTTGGTATTTCAACACACACACTTCCACAAGAATTTCTCAGCACCCAGGCCGAGCTTCCCAACACAGTTTTTCCCTACAAGGGGATTGCTGTCTATTCCAAAGCTAAACTATCTCTCTCTCGCTCTCTCTCTCTCTCTCTCTTTCCATCTATCCGTCTATCCTCCATCATTCACCTGCAGCAGTGAAACCACTATCTTAATTTCCTGTGCTCCTAATAATTATCTAACATCTCTCCCTAGCTGGATATTGTAGAAAAATGAGAGAAAATGAGAGACATTAAGAAAAAGAGAGAGACAACTACTAAGGGAGAGGAAGAGAGAAATAAAGGTACAGAGAGAAAGAGACAATGGCAAAAAGGCCACAGTGAGGTTTTCATGTACTGTATGTAGGCAATGTAGGGACACACACACACACCCCATATCCTCTCCTCTTTGGGGGTACAGCATGTGCGTATGTGAGAGAGAGTGTGTGCATGTGTGCGCACTACATTAATGTATCATTGTCTATTTTAATCAATTTGTTGAAACTGCTGCATGACAACAACAACAAAAACACATGCACTACCTTAACTCACTAACTTGGCGCTTTCCGTCACCATAGCAACCCAGCGTTGTGCTTGCATGCATGGCTTGTCTGCCTCATGCAGCTAACACGTCGTCATGAGGTGTGTGTGCATGACAGCAGTGTGAAGTGTGTGTGAAAGAGAGGAGCGGGGACGTTTGCCTTGGCATGCAGCCTCTGTGTGTGCTCATGCCTCTGCTGGAGCAGAGTATGAGAGTACTACACACACACACACACACACACACACACACACACAATTCTCCCTCATGCCCCAGGCTCAACACAGCAATGTGGTACTAACAAGTGTGTGACAATATGACAAGACTCCCACCACCTACCCAGCCACCACCACTCTTCCCTCACCTCTCCCCTTTCTCACCCACTTTTTTATCTGTCCTCCTTTCTCTCCCAGCAGAACAGACTGTCTCCCTTATTTGTACAAGCCTGTCTTTACTTATTATAGCACTGCAGACAGAAGGAAACCTCCAGCAAGTTAACACTGCAGATATTAATAAAAATGGCCTTACAGCCATGCAGTTTTGTAATATGTGAAATTGAACAACTTGGGGAGAAAATTCTGTTTTTACTACTACTACTACTACTACAACTAATAATGTGATACTTTATTGATACGGAAATTATCTTTTATCCTTTCCTTCCTCCCTCTTTTTCTCACCCATGCCCCTCTCCCCCCACTTTCATTCTCACCAACAAACCACCTAATTTTTACCCCTCTCTTCTCTCCGTATCGTCCTTCTTTCCTCCACCTATCCCACCAATCCCTCTCTCTCCCTCCACCATCTTCTCCCTTCCTCCCCTCCCTTGCCCACCTCCAAGCTAGCTCCCCAAGCATAAAAACACATCTCACTTAGGTGTGTGTGTGTGTGTGTATGTGATGGTGTTGTTGGGGGGGAGGGGTGGTGGGGCTACAGGAAGGAGGGCTGCTGTTGCTTCCTGACCCATCCCTCCCCGAACCTCTGTCAGCACCCCTTGTGCAAACACTGACTCACTCACAACAATATACAAACCCGCAGAGGGACAGGCAGAGAGGGGGTGGGGGGTGGTGGTGGGGGGGATGTAATTGAATGAACTGCAGATCAACAGATACCAAGTTTAGGCCACTCCATTCATTATTATATATAGGCCCTCTGTTGCAAAGCCTGCATACCCAAATAATGAATTTAGGATGTGCAACCGTCAACCTTTTCCCATGTTTTTTTTTCCTATCCAGCCATCAATACACACACTTTAAGAACATATAACACAAGCCTATCAGACCCCTGTGTCCTCTGTTTGCTTTAACAAGCCTGCTAACTACATCATCAAGACAAATCTGATTACCAAATGCAATAACTGGTGTATTGAGTTTTTCCATTAATAGCCAGGTCAAACTCTAAGATATGATCATGAACTGAAGAGAATTTTGTTAGTGAACAGAAAAACAGAGATATTATGTGTGTGTGTGTGTGACAGTGAGTGACTGAGAGAATTGAGTGCATCTGTTTCTGCAATTCGTGTCAATTTTGTTTCTCTATTAACTCATTTACTCTGATATTTTGCTTTCCTTTTCCATGAAATCTGTTGATTCTGATTGTTACAGATTATAGTCACTGATAACGTCATTACAATACCTTTGGCATACTGACTTTGAAGACATCATGACTGAGCTCCTGCTGTATTATGCATTAGGCCAGGATTTCTTTTGAGGCCTTGTAGATGGGCCATTTTACAAACAGTTCTCATTGTACTTTTATTCCTTATAGTCCATTACATTGTTTACACTGAATTTGTCACATCTGCCAACCCTAATTCCTGGTAAAATGAATATTTCCCATCTCCAAAAGGTGAACACATGTCATTACTCCAAGTGTGGAGCATGCTAGTAGCCTATGATAGTTCTTGGAAAGGAAGATTGTGTTCCGTCTTTGGTTGTGGTTGTCGGTAATTTGTGACTAAGATCAGATCAAATCAGGAAGCTCTGATAGGACAGGTGTTGAGACACTCCTTCCTCACAGGTCATCACCTTTCTCACACACACACACACACACACTTGACACGCACATGCTGACACCAACCACAGAGGTGTGTAAGTGCACACACTCACTGATAAAGATTCACTCATACTCCTTTCTACTGAGTAATGCATTAGTCTCCATGACTGTCTGTCTGTCTGTCTATTCTCTCTGTGTGTACAAGCGGAATGACTTTGACTTCACACCCCTCCTCATATCTTCCTGCACAGCCTACTTACCTAAACTGTACTGGTGTGAATCTTGCTTACATGCTGCTGCAACACATCACTGCCCCTAATGTTTATTTACACTATATTATCTGAAAAATGAACTACTACAAATGTTAAGTGAGAGCAGACCCACTCCTGAAAGATGCTTGTGTGTCATGCCAAAGGTAAGAAGGGCACACAAACTGAGCCACTTTATCACCATCTCATTACTCGAGTTGATGGAAGAGAAAATGGTTTTTGGAGCGGCGTGCCTGCACACTTCATTAGCCGTTATAATAACTGACAATAAAGCAGCGGGGGAGCAGCAGGAGGGAAAGGAGAGACAAGAGGAGACGACAGGAGACGAGAGGAGAGGTGAGGAGAAGAAAGAGAGCAGCGAGTGATTTCGCCGGAGAGATGTCCTGCCAATGTCTCAATAACAAAGCCACTCTGTATGTAATTGTCTCGTGTGGAGTGTTGTGGTATTTGGCACCGGGACCGCTGTGAAACTGGAACCCTCGCTGCGCACTGTCCCTTTAATGTGGCAGACGACTAAATGGTGCCCTGTCATCAGCCTGCTTTTCCTTGCAGTGGTTTTGTACAAGCAAACACTCACACGCAGACGCACACATGTAAACACACGCACACCCGCACACCACCGCAACACACACAAACTATACACGTCCCGAGCTGGAGAAGTTACGCGACGCCTTTTCATTTGCTCCGCTGCAATCGGATTCTGTATGTAAGTCATCATTTAATACCATATACAGCGCTAATGCTGTGCTAAGCGGGCCGCTCTCAGCAAGACACAGGCCTGGAAACCTGAGCGGCTGCACAGCTAACTAAACACACTCACTAGACAGACTGAGGAGTCTGGATTGTAGCATTGCCAGCTATGGCTGAAATTCATTAAGTTTGGGTCACTCAGAGGAAGAGAGAGAGAAAGAAAGAAGGAAAGAAAAAACAAGAAACAAAGACAAAGAAGGGAAGAATGACAGACACAGAAAGCCCTAGAGAGACTGAGTTCAGTAAACTATCATCAGCCTGATTTCAGCCCAATAATGAGCCTCTTTCACCATGATAACTTCCTGCTACTGATGCGTACTGATAGGGCCAAGCTACCTGAATGCTGTCTGCTCGGCCAATCAAAACCATTCCCCGCCTGCAGACAAAACAAGTGGCGCAATCACCATCCATCCATCAGATAAGAAACAGATGTGAGCCATGGGCCCGAGCTCAAAATGACACACACACAGATACACTTTAAGAACACACACATGCACACTTTGTTGGATTTCATATTTCATGTTGTTATGGAAAAATAAAGCTGTCTCTTTGATTTGTTTGGAACTATTCTTCATTGTATTTATGGCTATATAAACATCCTTGATTGGTCACAATAACCATTATCTTGACTAAACTGCTCAATCAAGTCCAAAAGCTACCGTTTCCCGTCTTGCCTGTGTGTTTATCGATGTCTGTTTTTATGTGCACAGAATCTGTTGTGGGACGGATGTTGTGGGAGAGTTGGCCTCGCAAGAGAAGCATTCAGCAAACCAGAGAAAATGAGAGGGCAAACACAGAGGTCAAGTTCAATAAAGTCTCTTTTATTGAGGTTCTACCAGGTCAGGGTATCTTCAGGGGGGACTAGGCAGATGTGGTTCCCCTTGGAGAAGAGAAACAGGGGAAAGGGGGAGAGGTTTGGCTGGGTGGTTCCTGCAGTACTGACAGGAGAACAGCAGTTTCAAATGCTTCTTAAATCAGCATCTGCTCATCTCAACCCACGCAGTGGTAAGAATCCTTATTGATCAAGGGCTGGTAAGGAATACGCTGTGGTTGAATAGCTGACCTAGTCTTTGTGGGAGAAGCGAGAAGCCTTTAAGGAATTTCCATCTCCAGATTGCATCCCACAGTCATTCCTCTTGGGGGTTTGGACGAGGTGGAATGCAGCATGTTAAATGTGTCTTGATAGTTTTCCAAAAGCCTTTCAAATGTATGAAGCCTGATTTATATTTGGGTGTCTAAGTGTCACCTTTGCTAAGCCGTACTAGTCTGCAGTGCTGGCATGCAGCTCTTCAGAATTGTAACTGCATGTAGAACTGTGATTGATCTCTGCTTTTTCTCTGTGCTTTGTTTGTTAGAACGGAAGTAATACAAACTTGACACTGCCATCTAATGTTTTGGCGATCTATGTGCAGACCTAACAACGCAGAACTATAACATGCTCACACCACCATAGACACCGCAAGCAAGCTACAGTGTCACTGCTGAACTATATTTCAGCCTTAAGGCATTGCTGAAGTAAGCAACTCCTGGGAGAGCTTAAACACATTGGGTAGAGGATGCTCTGTGAAGGGAGGGCTCTCTCACCCACATAACCATCTTAGTCAGACAGTTACAGGCTTCTGCTTCAAACCAATTTCTTCATTGACAGTAGCCTCCATAGACCAGAACACAATGCAGCCACAATATGCTGCGTTATGAGTAAGAGGTGAGTAAGAGGCAGCTGGTACATTTTTTTAAAGAGCTAAAACTAGGTCACTGGAAATGCAGCGCACCTGTAGCTGCATTCCCACATGTTGCGCGGATCATTGGGTAATCCCTTCCATCAATTATCCACCCCAGCGGCCTGCGCTGGGAGGATGGGAGTTGTCTGGGGTGCTGAAGGTGAGCATTCAGAGAGGATGTGCCATTTTCAACACATCATTGAGTGTAATTTCAGACAACACCACTTGGTTTACAGCTAAACACAATGTGTATTAATAGCACCATGAATGTGTCAACATGTTGCTCGTAACAGATCTGTTCACATCTATACATGTTTGTTGGGAAGAGAGGTGTTATCTGGATCTGCACTCATGGATGTGTTGAAATTGAGACATGCTTTCTGTGTGTGTGTGTGTGTGTGTGTGTGTGTGTGTGTGTGTTTATTCCCTTGCCCTTACCATCATTCGACATGTTCCATGAAGTGGTAGCTACCACACTGGGGTCTTCGGGGAACTCGGACCCTGTGGACAGAGGAAATGGAGCAGTCTATTAGCATGTTCCTGCATCTGGGACTCTACCAAAACATATAGAGAGGGGGGGAACTTTTGACTTTAATTAGCTCTGTTGCCATTTCACTGGATGGATGATGCACTCTCCCGTTAAACTTTATTGATTAGAAAATATTTACAGTATTTCTGCTTTACTTAGTATACAGCAGAGAGCTACAGGCAAGCAAGAAAAGGGGGATAAGCAACTCCAAGGTTACACTGCTCTGGCCCAATGCTGCTTTATATATATACATTAATGATGAAATAAGCAGGGTTGTGAGTTTTCAGTCTTTACAGTAAATGCAAAAGATAACACACCATTGGGTTCAGCATGGTACTCTTGCTAGTACAGATCAAAGGGTTGAATGTATTACAGGCAGCGTATCACCGAGCCATGTGGACCTAATGCTGCGTTATTACCAACTGACGACAGCAGCGCTCTCTGCTTTTCATTACTGGAGAGGAGAGACACAGAAAATGGACTCCCACAGGCCTAAAGGTGAGTCTTGACAAATGAAAAATCTCTGTGTAAGTGTGTAAGACACACACTGTTGATGAGGATGGAACCCAAATCAACAGCTTTGTCTGCACTGATAAAAATGCAAGCATCAGGGAACTGACACACACTCAAGACAGAATTATCCCTCCTATACAATAATCCACACATGCATCAGCAAGTTTTGAATTTAAGGCTGGCCCAGTGTGTGTGTGTATGTGTGTGTGTGTGTGTGTGTGTGTGTATGTGTGTGTGAGTTTGTGTGTGTGAGTTTGTGTGTGTTATTGCAGGCTGGGATAGTTTAACATGATGAATGAGCAAAAGTGCTGACAGCCAACTGAGGGCATCTCCTCTAGCGCCCTGCATTCACAAACACATGTAGAAATGTGTGCATGCGTATGCACACACACACACACACACACACACACACAAACTGTATATGTTTCAACAGTAAAATTAAATGGAACTTATACTAAACATTATTAAATCGATTCTTGAATTGATTGGCCTTCTTGCAAATCTGTAATGTTTTGTAATAGACCCTATTTCTCAGTCAAACAAAAGATAAAGACCTCTAACCTTCACACGTTCTCGTTAAGTGTGTGGCATGCAGGGTGACAGTCGGGGCGCGTGGGGAGAAGGGACCGTCTGCAGCCTTACAGCGCCAGGCGCCCGACACAGGGTCGTGCTAATTGGGTGATAATTTGTCGTTTAACGCGTGCCGTGTCAGGACGGTAACGACTGTGCGGCGCTGGTTGTGAAATGAGCTGTGTTAATGAGCAGTGCTTTGGGCCTCCCTGCACCTGTTAGCAGGGGCGTCTGAACGGTTGGCAACAGGCTTCTTAACGACAGGCTGGTTCCTTTAGGAGTTACGTTCAAGAACGCTTTAGGGAGTTTAGGGAGATGCAGGCATTTGAATTGATAAAGGTATTTTTGTATTTCACTGGAAGCATTAGCATGGAAACCTGCGCGCCTAGTTCTGCTGTACTGTGTCTTCAGTTGTATCTGTTCATTATGCTATCTTTTTACTGACTTGGTAAGGCCACTGTAATGGGTTTTTTGTTATTATCTTCTTCAAATGACAACTAATAATCTGTGCTGACAAGGGTTTGCCACCCCCCGTTCAGATTTATACTTTTACTACTTATTTTTCTCATGCTGCTGTCACATCTCCCAGTTACTAGGAGCTATGCTATGGGCCAAAAATGACTTGCTAGCTTGTTCCTGGAGGTTCCCCACATGACAGTGTATTTTACTGAGCCCGGGTCCCAGGGTGAGTCTAAATTTACTTTGCGTCCTGGGCTGACAAAATTTAAGAACCCCAGCGCTCTGTGGTTTACAAGGGAGAGAGGAGAGGGGACGATGCGGCCCACTAGCTTCAATGACACACAGCTAGCCAAGCGCAGCCAGGTGAGGAGTTCAATAGCGGGAAATGGACATGGGAAAAGAAGGGAACCGAGGGGGAGAGGAAGAGGGAGCGAGGGGAGGGGAGAGCGGGGTAAGGCGTATCATGAAGTGGCCTATAAAAGGGGTTCTACATTGCAGAAAGCAGAGCCACACACCTTAGAGAAGAAAAAAAAATGGGAATTTGAGGAGGGCTTAAACTTTGGTGAGTATTCACTAGCTCACTAGCAGGGAATTTATTTGCTGCTTGACTGACAATATTAGCTTAAAATTCAGGAACAAACAGGGACTATTGGTGGCCCCAGCGATTTCAATGGCATGACTCTTGTAGATAGGAATAGGAATCCACCGAGATGAGAGACATTTTTTCTATTTCTCTCTTTCTCTTCCTCTTTATATCTCCGTTATTTGGGTCACATCTGTGAGCAAGCCCTCTTTCATTGAGACAATCATCTGGGGTAAATTGCAGGGTAATTTTGAGATTAGCTTTCTAAAGTTTCTCAGCAACAAAGGGAAGCAGTTGTATTAGAGCCATTTGTTAATGAGGGCCTAAAAATAGGCACCTTCACAGTGGCTGGTCCTGGGTCAGTTCAGATCAGTGGTTCTTGACATTGCGGATCTGGCCCAAAAATGGATCACAGGCCTGTTTCTGATGGTTCCCCACATATTAATTGGACTTGTGCATTTGAAGGAACCTGGTTTACCAAATTGGTTTAAGAAGCCTGATTTAGATAACAGCAAAACAAAGGAAGAGAGACACAGTTTCTCTTAAGTCTCTTAAGGCTTTCTTAAGTTTGAGCGCAAAACATTATGCACATATGGCTGCACCCACATGCACACAAGCAGTCATTTACACATACATGCAAACACACACACACAGACACACAAGTATAAAAGCAGATGCACGTAAGGTATTTTGCACCTGTAGAGCAAACTGTCTACAGACTTGACAGAAACATATGTAAAAAGGTTTCAAATGCTTGAATGACTTGCGGCGCACTTGATTTAAGTTGCCAGACACTTAAATAGCCTGAAAAGTGGATGCATCACTTGCATAATAACAAATCAAGCACTCCTCATGTTTCCTCAAATGACTGGTTGACATTCAACAGTCTCTGGCTTACATGAGAAATCTGGCCCCGTCCTTATAATTGGCTGTTGATAATATTGCTGTAATCATTTCATGCTTGTGTGGGGGCAAAATTACCTCTTGGATTCCCCCATTAATGAAATGGCTTGGAGACTCTGTCCGCATCTGTCCAAGACTGTTTCGTGCTGTCTCATCAGCCGAGAGCCTAGCCGCCTCTAAGCTGGCTGTCTACCATTTCATTTCGCTTCCATTTTAACAGCCAGAGCACAGTTTCCCTGAAGTACATTTGCACTGATACCATCTCTGTCCATTGGCTTTTAATAGAGTGACGATTATCTCAAATGCTTAAAACCCTGAGCTTAATTTCCCCTTAAGGAGCTTCAAAGGTGAGAAAAGCAATATAACTTGGATCACAGTCAAGCCAAGAGCATATTTCTATAGCAAGTCTCTAGTGATACATGCAAACCTTAGAGGCCATTTTGTTATGGCAGTGACACATCTCCATGAAAAATCAGGACGTCTTAAGACCCTCATTATAGTATCACTTTTCCCTTTTGGCTGGTACGGCATATTTCATATAATTCCAAGTTTTGGAACCTCTCCTTTCATTTACAATTGAGCGGCAGTATGCTGATGGCAAAGCATAAATGGTTAACACTAAGGTGCCTCGGAGAACTGTAGACGTCAAATCTCCGCACAGAAAGTTCCATGAGCGCAGCGTCTGATCCCCATCCAGCCGCATTTGGCCGATGATGATAAAAATCACACAGGGACACGAGCTTAGCCCATATAAAGGTCTCCGATTTTGCGCGACTTAACTGTGACAGCACCATATGGGATTCGCTACAGAACTTCAAACTCCGAAGCACGGGAGGGGAGAGAGAAGGGAGGGAGAAAGCAAGGGACTCGTGGAGGAAAGAG
This sequence comes from Centroberyx affinis, assembly GCF_046629955.1. Taxonomy (NCBI): domain Eukaryota; kingdom Metazoa; phylum Chordata; class Actinopteri; order Beryciformes; family Berycidae; genus Centroberyx; species Centroberyx affinis. The sequence continues at coordinate 26,822 of NW_027279784.1, forward strand.
GAACCAAATCAGAAATGTTCAATTTGAGCGGTTATGCGTAGCAGCTAATACGCTGTTATATGGTCTGGGGGGTTGAGCCTGGAGCCAGGGTGGTTGGTGTGGTGAGTGAGACTGATGTATGAGCTCTCCCGCTCTGTTATTACGGCCTCTCCCTAGGTCCTCCTCCACTCCTATTAGCTGGAAAACTGACCTAACTCCTGGGGTTATCCTGGAGGAATGGCAAACCCACCATTTGTCGCTATGCAGACTTCATATTTCTATCTTAAAGAGGTGAGGGGGAAGATGTGCACAGATTAGGAAAATTCAGGAATCACGAACATTTCCCTTCCCTAATTTGTCTCTATTTGATCTGTCTCTCCATCTGAGTTTGTCTCTCTTCCCCTCTTTTTTTCCTCCCTCTAACCCCTCTCTCTCTATCCTCATCTTTTTCTGTTTTAGATGCTTTTTATGGAGCAACATCTTTCATATGAGAAAATCAAGCCTCTGTGTCTCTCCACCTACCTCCTCCATCCCTCTCTGATTTTCCCCCACTCTCTCCTCTCCCTCCCGCGTGGCTCCCTGCAGGAAGAACTTAAAAAATATTTGTGAACATCTAGTCCCTCGATTACCCAACCGCTGAGTTATGACAGCGGGAAGAGCGAGTCCTGCAGCTAATGTCCCAGCGTTGCGTGCATCCAGAACTCCACTAAGTGCCATACGGGGCTCAAGCTGCCCTAATGAATTATTAGTGTAATTAGGCTCAAGATTGGAAACCAGTGGAAAGTTATGGTCTTGGCAAAAGGAGGGGGATTTGAGAGAATAAAGATTTTTCATGCCAGGGGAAAGAGAAGAAAAGAGTGGCGGAGAGAGAGAGAGGAAAAGAGAGAGGGAGGACTGCGAAGGAGAGTAGAGGAGTTGGAGACAAATAGAGGGAAGAAGACATGGAAAGTGTGAGACTACAGAAAAATAGAGAGAGAAAGCGAAAGAGGGTAAACTCATAATAAACCCAGGATGAAGGCGCTCGTAAAATCTGCTTTTTAAGGGGTGGGCTTGCGTCCCGCTGGGCAGAGTGCAGGTTTGCGTTGGCCGGAGGATTAATCCACTGTCATGGTGTCAGATGTGAATAACTGCTACACTGCTCAGACCCTGGGCATCACACAGACAGAAGACTGACAGCCAGTTAGAGGAAAAAACAGAAGGAGAGGGGGATAGAGGGAAAAAGAGAGTGGGAAGAAACATATCTAGCTCTCACCTTATAGTGACATAAAGTGAGGGCTTTAAGAACAATAGAGGAGAGAAGGCAGTAGAGCTAGAAAAGGGATAATGATGTGTATCTGTGCGTGTGCGTGTGTGTGTGTGTGTGTGTGTGTGTGTGTGTGTGTGCATGTATGGATGTGTGTGTGTGTGTGTGTGTGTGTGAGTGAGTGTGTGTTCCCAGGCTCAACTAGAGCGTATAGAGGAATGAAAGCAGGTCCAAGCCCAGGGACTGGCCATTCACCTGAGGACCTCACGGACCAAAGAACACAGTAACTAAATGAGCTCTCACACACACACACACTTTCTCTCACGCATTGCCTCAGAAAGCTGCTCTGTAACCTTATAACACCACAGATGGTGAGGGAGAGAGACAGAGAGGGAGAGAGACAGAGAGAGGGGGAGAGAGAGAGAGAGAGAGAGAGAGAGGGAGGTAGGGTGACAGGAGGCTGTATGACAAGGCCCTAGTTGGATCAGAACAATAGACAACAGAGGTAGAAAGAGCTCAGGTTCCACCAGACATTTGCCCTGACATGAAAAAGCACAGTAAAAAAAGAACCATTGTTTCAACTCAGAATCACACAGAGACCAGCAGCGGTGGGTAGTTAAAGTCAAGACATACTACAGTTTTCTGTGAACTTTCATCTCCCTGACAGTTTTGCCTGACCTCAAATACCCAATACATTTTGGACAGTGATAGTGTTGGTTTGTCTCTCTGGCTTCGGACGGACTCTTTGTGGAGAAAATACTTTTTTTTTTTTAAATCATTCAGGGGATTGATCAAGGTAGTGACTTCTGTGTACTTTCTGGAGGCACAAATAAGTCCAAATCTTATGGCGATGAACTGTGATTTTAAACAGAGTATCCAATCCAGGAGCAAGGAAACCATTGGAGTGAATGAGACTTTGACAAGATTGCTCTTTAAAATAGCTTTGTACACTAAGCGGTGATCAGATTAGAATATGTGGCTGTACCATTCACTAAACCTATCACACATCAAATCTGAAAACCACTTCAGAGGGTTTTTCCAACTGCTTTGGAGCTACTTTAGATGAAACTTGAGTAAACTGAGAATAAACTAAAGCTGACACAACCAGTGCTGAGATGATTCCATCAAACAGCAGCCTGTCATGTAACCAAAAAGTATCTCACAGCAACAGGCCAACACTGACAACTGCAGCTGGTGTAAGCAAAGTCTCCAATGTCAGTCAGGGTGGCACAGTCTCCGGGCAGAGTGGGCAGCAGGGAGGCACACACACCAAATCTGATGATGTTCACTAAGACAGGCTAACTGGAGCTTAGCATTTTATGTGTGTTAGTATAATTTCACAGAGGTCAGAGGAACGAGGCCACATGAGAGGACTGGGGTGTTGTTTACATGACGGTCTGGTGCCACACTCAGCTCAGCTCAGCTCAGCTCAGCCCCTATGCATGTGTGTAGATGAGGCGTGTGTAGCTGTAACCGGTGGTTGCATTACAGCTGGTGGAGATGGGGGTAGTGGGGTGGAGAGGTGGTGGCTCGCACTATGTACACTGAAACTCAATAGCAGATCCTTTCCCACAGCAAGGCCAAATTGGGCTAGCTTACCAGTGTCAGGGCCTATACTTAAAATTGTGTATGTCATGAGATCCAAAACACTATGAAGGCGTTGATATACAATATCTAATGTCTTGATGATACTTTGGATTCTTTAAGCTTTATTCTTTATTAGCATGCCCATTAGCTGACACCTCAGCGGCCGCTAGTCTTCCTGCGATCCACACTAATATTCGTACTGATGCACAATTTAGAGTTTCCAATCCAGATGATTTACATGTCTTTGTAACATGGGAAGAAACCGGAGCATCAGGATGAAACTCAAACACAGAGAGAACATACAAACTCCATACAGAAGGGGCTGGAGCCAGAGATAAAACTTGGGTCTTTAGTTCTCTGGGTTTGTCTCTGTTACCAATTCATAATCCCTGCTGGAGGCAAATTTGCCCATCTCCATTGCCTTAAAAGGTTGGCCATGCATTACGCACCTTAGTTTATATTAAGCTACAGTCCATCTGACAAATTATCTGTTTCATAGTCCCAGAAATTTTGCTCCGGTAGTAACTGAGTGCTGTGATGATGGCTCTGAGTAAACCCTGCCAAGCCCCGCTTGGCCCTGCAGTGGAAACCAGCTGTCTCTTTGGCCTGTTAGGTGAAACAGGCTAACGCACAAGCCCCTGCTGTCCCTGTGAGGTTCTGCAGTGGAAACCAGGCTAATGCGTAAGCCTCGGTTAGCCCATTTTGGGTGAGGCTCCCCTCGGCTCCAGTTACCAGCGGTGTAAGCAGACCAGCAAGGAATGTGCATGAGCATGTTACCACCTACTGTGCAGCTCATCTGTTTTCACCTGACAGGCTGGGGACAAGTGTGTGTATGTGTGTGTGTGTGTGTGTGTGTGTGTGTGTGTGGGTGTGTGTGCGTGTGCACCTATATGCACTCGACACTCTGGCAAACCTGATCGCTTCCAAGCAGACAGGCTGAGCGTTGAGACCTTGACGTAATCTACAGAGGTAGAAGTCTGTCTGTGGAATGTGAATACAGTCATCTCACCTGCCTGTCGGTGCGTGACTTTATTGCATAGGATGTGCAAGTCAGTTTACTGTGCAGAAAGAGCTTACTGTATGTCTGTGTGTGCATTCCATGCTGTGTCCTTGTGTGTGTGTGTGTGTGTGGGTGTGTGTGTCTGTGTCATGGCTCAGGTGTACAAAGCAAGATTTAAGACTAAAGCCATAGTCAGTCTGTCTGTCTGTGTGTGGGACATGAATATAGTCATCTCACTTGCCTGTTTGTACGTGACTTTGCAGTATATGGTGTGCAGCCAGTGTATCATGTGTGCCTGTGTGGACAAGACAACATGCCATGTTGCATGCCTGCCCGCATACGTGTGCTGGACATTAACCTTGTGTGTGTGTGTTTGTCTGCTCAGGTGCAGCCAGGGACACACACACACACACACACCCAATAAGCTCAGAGCCAGCATTCCCAGATTCCTTGAGGATGATAAATCCAAATAGGAGAGGCCCTGGCAGATGGAATCTGGGAATGCCGGGATAATGCCGCTGGATTTAGAACGTCACTCGGATTTAGACATCATGTGACGACGGCGGAGCTGGGCGCCGGTCCAAAACCATTCCGTACGTCCGCTGGAATTTCCTCGCTCGCCAGGTTGAATCTCCCCTTGTCTGCCGGACGCATAATGACTGCAAAGTGTTGGCAGGCCGGCCTAAATCAATCAGACTCATGGGTATTTAGGCCAGATATTATTAATCAAGTGCAGAGCGTGACCATTTCAAGCTAAGGATGTTTGATTGAAACGTCATGTCAAGCACAGTGAAGCTGCAATTTGGAGAACATTTAGCATTATTACCCACAATGCCGCCGGCCTGTCTTCCATCAGACTAGTGTTCATGGTTGCTTTCACTGAAAAGGCATGAATGGATTCAAATGCAGAGACACATTTGCAGACTTGCAGGGCGGCAGACCTCTTTCTATCTTTCTACATACAGTTCAGATACAGTTATTATCGAATATATACATAAAATCAATTCCCAAATTACAGTATGTTGCATCAACTATGCAAAGCTGTTTAAGCTCTGTTATACTCATGTTTTCCCCCAATTGACTTTCCTCTTTTCCACCACTGTATTGATTTGAACTGATTGACCTGAGCTGTGTAACGCGGGCTCCTGACTGCTGGCCCCTGGTTGCACAGATAAACTGTGCTGAATGATTCTGGGATGCTTCTGGGAAACTGGGTGTGGGACATCATGTCTCCGTCATCCGACTCTTAGTCAGCTCTCACTGTCTGACGCTGTACACTCAGCCACAAGAAATCTGATTCCAGGCCAGAGAGAAAGTGAGAGACAGAGAGAGAAAGTTAAAAAGTGAGAGACATACAGAGAGAGAGGAGAGGGAGAGAAGAGATAGAGACAGGCACATACAGAGGCCGAGACTGACAGAGAGAGATGAAAGGAAGAAGGGAAGAAACGCCAAGCGCGCAAGGGCTATTCATTCCAGTAAAAACTGTCCTGTGTTATTCTTATTCTCTGGTTTTCCAGCCCTGCGTTGGAGACCGAGTCTGGGCTGCCAACAGCGAGAGAGTCTGAGGCAAACAGAGGAGCTCGGAGCCATTCCAGCACGCTTCCCTGTCAATCACGCCGACGCTCCGCAGGAACCTCTCCTCATCCCAGGTTAGGAAAATAAGCGCCGGCATTCCTCTGCTCGTTTACAGGAAAAGGTAGCCGGCTAATGAGGAAGACAGGAGCGTGGAGGAGAGAAAAGGAGAGGACAGACGAGATGAGCGGAGGGGAAGGGGAAGCGAGAGCACTTTGTCCCCGCAGAGAGCGCCGAGGGCCCGTCCAAAGCCAGACAGACAAACCCACACTACCATCGTCCAACACACTTTCCGCTGCTGCAGAAAAAAACATGATGTAGAGGCAGGGAATTAGACTGGAGCATTTCCACATACCATACCACATACTCAGAATATGCTGAGAGATACAATACGTTTCAAAGTATACACAAATAATAAATGTGGATTTGTACATGTAGATGACGGTCAAAATATATTTTTGTAGCACATTTAGAATAGATATACTTGCAGATAAATAGGCAGAAAATGTATTTCTAAAATCTTTTAATTCATCTACATTTCCAAATGAAATACTATGCAACTATTTGTACAGTGCACAATACTATCTGCAAGTAAAGGTGCTGCAAAACCAAGAGTGCTAAATAGCAACCACGGATATGAACTTAGCCTATATTTGACAAACCAATTTCTCTCTGTCTGCCCCTTTTTCCATGCGGTGCTGCACAGTGATGATGTATGAAAGCTAAAATCCACCCCAAAGCAGATTGTACACATGATCGTCCTGTGATTTCAACTTTGTGAACACATGTGACAGTGAAACCAATCTGTGATGTCAACATGAGAGAAAACCACCCAACACTGCCACTCTGGACTCTGTTGTTGTGTGCAACGGACAACAATACCACGCTGAAAAGTGGAAAATATGGGCAAATAAATCGGGGATAGCAGCTTTGAAGGGACTCGTAGAGGTTTTTTCCACAGTGAATCCCAATCCAAAAGTCTGTCATTCAGCTGCAACGTGGGTCGGCATCCCAGAATGACTCATTCACCATTACTTGTGGAGAACGTAAACAAACTGCTGTCATTCAGGAGAGGATTGTTGGTCTGATGTATCAACAGTACCAAAATAATATGCTGTGTCATTGTTTTAGCATGGTTTAGCAAGAAGGCGCCAGAATCATAATCAACAGCTGACAGACAAGACTAAACTGTCCTGCCATATGTATACAGTGTATTCTGCTGTACAGTCGGGAGAGCAGTTAACTACTTGTCAGCTGGGTATATGTCAAATTTACAAAATTGTCTTTAATATATGTATTCAAGTAAAAAAAATAATGTATTTCAGATGGTATTTTCTACACTTGCTGCTCCTACAAAAAGGTCTGTTAAAGCAGTGAACATTTATAAAATAGAATTCTGAATTCAAGCTTTAGCAACAGTATCATTGAAAATGAAAATCATGACAACACAAATGTTTCATAAAAAGCAGTTCAAAAGAGCAAAAAAGTGAGTGCCTTTCAAACACATGAAGGGCTCAGGTGCTGCAGGGGCCTATAAGGGTCCCTTAATAGGGAGGATTTGTCGAAATTGATCCAATGTTAATGAAATTTACCCTTCAGCCCTGGAAAGTGAAGAACCAGATGGAGCGAAAGGGAGTGTGAGAGTGTGTGTGTGTGTGTGCATGTGTGAGAGAGAGTGAGACCCAGATGAGGACTCAGACCCCTTGGTTTCCAATTCCCCTTTGACCCATCCCTAATGTGAGAAGATGGGTGGGGGGGGAGGACACCTGCTCTGGATCCGCCTCAGTCCGGAACAAAAAAGAGAGGACAGGAAAACGTGAAAGCGAAGAACAAAAGAGAGAAAACCAGGCGGAGAGCTTTTACCGGGCGGCAGAGTGATGAAAACTGTGGCGATGATGTAAGGTGAAGCCTGACTTCACTGGAAACGCACTGAATGGAAACACACGCTGGAAGATTCCTATACTGCAGGTCGGGGATCAAGTGTGCGTCCAGTAGAAGGAATAACAAAACGCGTGACAAAAAAAATCCCTAAAAAGTAGCGAGGGAGGAAAAGGGCGGACAGGTTTTGTAAGGTTAGGGAGTGATGAAAAGATGGAGGGATGAGTGATGGAAAACGCAGCGTGGAAAAAGACACTGGGAGACTGCTAAAGAGGGCTGAGTGCCAATCTGAAGGAGAAAATAATAGAGAAAAATGATAGCATGTAATGCATGAGTGAGTGAGTGCAGAACCTTGGCTAAAAATGTATTTGAGTATGGTTTCACATTCCTCAATTACCGGAGGAGCGCTTGGTGTAACTTCCCAGACCCTCTAATAGGCGTAAAAGTGGACAGATCATTTTTATAGTATTTATCAGGAGTGTTTATTATTTACACAAATATCCATTTTGTATTGGTTTTCTAGCGAGGCCCACAGTGGAAATAACAGTTTTTAATACGTTCATGTGTTATCCACTGGTTACAGATGCGTGCGGTTTGTGAAACCACATCTTGTTTCAGATGTGACTGCTTGGGAATATTTTAACATGCATACTTCTTTTCGCCCCAAAATAAAGCTAATCAAGTAAGACAATTCTTCAAGCTGTTTTTTCCTCCAAATATCTAAAGTATTTGTCACTTGCTCAAAATATGATTTCGACTGATTACGCATTAGGCTTCACAGACAGCTGGAAAAAACAAAAACAGAAACCTTTAATCTAGTTGTGCAACTTGCTGGGCGGAACATCATGCCTGATCTCACTTTATTTGATGCGCTTTTCCATTGACTTACTGTACGCTGATTATAAAAACACTTCCATCCCGTGTTGCCTTTGTGGATTGAACATGGAGAACAAAAAGAAGGAGAGGGGGGTTGGGAAAAAACCTGGATTTTATTACAGAGGGCTAAATATAGAAGAGAAAAGAGAGTGAGAGAGGTAGAGAGAGACACAAAAAAAAACAAAAAACTGTCACAATTCTTCTCACATTTCCAAATGCTTGTTGTAACTGCCATCTGTTGCGGGGGCTGACCAAGCAAGTAAGCACACCTTGTCCAGCATCCCAGCTCCAAACACAGTCTCACCTCACCTCCCGTAAACCCCATTCACACACACACACACACATGCACAGAGTCTATAACCGATCCACCTCCAGCCCAGACGATGGAAAGAGGGATAGGCAGATGGCGGCGGAGAGAAAAAAGAGGTTTTAAAAAAGGAGTACGGGCACAAAGATCTCTATTGTATTACCTCATTTCCTGTCGGGCCCTCACGGAGAAATCTCCCAGGTTGCGGAGATGAAATCTGTTAGATCCTTTCTGCGTGCAAATATCCCCGCCGCCCGCTACGCACCTTCACATGTTATTCCTCTTCCTCACTTCCCATCAATATGCCAGACCTGGCTAAGTCTCCACGCTGACGGCTTAAAGGAGAGCAGCACTCACTTTAATCACATGTGTCATTCCTGTGACCTAAGTCAGTTTGTATTAGTGAACATGCTATCAAGTATAGTTCAAAAACAACAGCAGTTTGTCCTCTGTCAAATCTATGACTTCACTCCAGCACGTAAAGAATGAACTGGATAAGAGGGCAAAGGTGACAGTGAGTTTTCTATGGGTACATTTGCAAGTTTAGATCAAAAATATTAATCTCATCGGGATGTAAAAGTTTGAGGTCGTCATTATCAATTATTATGATATCAAAGATGAGAAGGGCCTTGTTTATGCCCAAAATTACTGATTGGACTGACCTAGGATAGAAAAATAACAAACTAGTGCTGAAATGATTAGTCAATTAATCGACTGTAGGAAAATTAATCGATTATAATTTTGATAATCATTTTAGTCATTTGGCTTGCGCTTCTCCGTTTCACATCATTATAAAATGAATACTTTGGGGTTTTTTTTGGTCAGACTAAATAAGCAATTTTAAGAATCACTTTGAGCTCTGGTAATTTGTGATGGGCATTTGGCAAAAATTTTCAATAATGAAAATAATCATTAGTTGCAGCCCTAATACAAACAAACTCTTAAATTCAGACATGCTCCCATTTAAGTTGTTATACTGTTATACTGTATATTTCCTCACAGCGAACATATCTTTTATTGTCAAAAACATTTGAAAAAGTTCAATGTTCTGCCTCTTTTTATGAAAGTGCACCAAGTAAATGTGAATCTCTGTTCACATGATGCCGCCATATTTCCCTCCACTCTTTGTCTAGCTCCACTGCAGCTATCTGGAAACAAATAAATACAGTCAAACACTGGCCTCCACAAGGTGGATGTGGTCAGTTTGAGACTGGGGCTAATTATTTATGGAAAGAATTAAGGCTTCCTGAAGTGTTGCATGACGGGAGAGAGGGTGATGAATGGATGGAGGTGTGTGTGGTTGTGTGTGTGTGTGTGTGTGTGTGTGTGTGTGAGTGTGAGAGACTGGTGTGGAGAGAGCAAGTGAAAGAGAAGGGGTGGAGTGAGGAAATTTGTGCCATACATGCCTTGAAGTGTGGTGAGCTGTGCGAGAGGTCACGTCATGAGAACGCCAGTGTGTGTGTGTGTGTGTGTGTGAGTGTGTGTGTGTGTGTGTCTGGGTGTATGTGTCAGAATTGGCAGCAGGTTGGGGGGGATTCTGGCCTTGATTAGGCGTCTTATTCCCGTCCACCAGCCGCTGAGTGAAGCACCTCACAGTAAATCTGCAGCCCTTTCGTTTCCATCTCGACGGTGTAATTGGGGACACATGGGGCCGCCTCACCCCCCTCTCTCTCTCTCCCTCTCTCTCTCTCTCCTTTCTTTCTCCATCCCTCCCCTCTTCAGGTCAAAGCAGCAGTGAGATCAAATGCTCCCTTCAATGGAGCATTCCTCAATAAAAACAACAAGTGGGCAAGGAGGAGGCGGTGAAGGGAAGAAGAGAGAGAACGGAGCGAGAGAGAGAGAGAGAGAGAGGGAGACGGGAGAAAGGGGCGGAAATCGAAGGAGACGGGGCGAGACGGGGCGAGAGCGAGAAAGAAGGAGACAGAGGTGGAGAGAGGGAGAGCATATGGAACATGTTTACAGTCGTATTGCGGGGCCCCCGATGTTATCGCCGGATCCGATGTTCTCATCAAACTGCGGTATCGTCTGTCCTCCTCTCGTCTTCCCGCTCGTCTTTTCAGCGCAGGAGGAAAAGCCGCCGCCGCGTCGTCTGACCGGGGTTTTCGTTTACAGCAAACGCGACCGTCCAAGTTCTCTCCTACCAGGGATATACTGTATACAACGTCTCTCTCCCTCTCTCTATACACATTATGCAATGCCCTGGGTCCCGTTCAAAGCAATAAAGCCACGATGCGCTCGGGTCTGGTTCACGCTAACGTAAACAATCCCTCCCCGCTCTTCAAAAAGGCAGAGGGAAACGGAGGTTGAGAAATGGGCTGCTACGCTACTGAAAGTCCACTCATTTGATATCCGCGGTGACAAATATGGACGCGGAAATAGTGAGGATCAAAGCGCTTTGTGTAAAGTCTGCGAGAGCACAAGCCCATTCGTCATGAGTTAGAACAAAGCGGAGGGAATTTTCCCAGTCCTATCCTGAGTCCCTGATGATGCAGTCGCAGCCTATTAAAACACCGCAAAGTGGGATAAACAACAAGTCCGTTCAGTAATGACACAGAACCGGTTTCATGGATTTCTTAGCTGTTTCTGTAGGAGGTGTGAAATGGCTGTCTGAGGAAAACTGTATATTAAATGAAATGGACAGACCAAAACCCAGACTCCGGGTACTAGCGTGATCGATGTCGGGAGGGTCAGTGGGAGCGAGTGAGTGAAAGAGACAGAGAGAGAGAGACAAACGAGAGGAGAGAGACAGACAGAGAAAGAGACAGAGAGAGTTGTTGAGTGATGAAGCGCTGAGCTCACTGCGGTGAAACGGAGAAGTGTACTATTAATTCTGCCATTTCATTTCGTCCTGTGTGTGTCTGTGTGTGTGTGTGTGTGTGTGTGTGTGTGTGTGCGTCTGCGAGGGTCGTCTGGCTCCAGGCTGCAGACTACGGACAGACAGCGGAGACACTGGAGTGTGTCGACTCCACATCTGGTGGATGGGCTGCGTTTAGCTCCGTCCGTCTGCCTATTATTATATAGCATGAGGCCTTTGAACTGAGCAGCCACTGCTGACAATCACCAGACTCTGACACACCGGGCCGCTCCCTGCTTTTAAGAAGGAGAGTGGGCAGCTCTTTTTCACTAAGTGTTTTTCTTACCGCAATGAGAGAGTACTGTATGTTCATTTTCCTTCAAATTCAATTAGAAAAAAAAAAAGAAGTGGCTGCCAGGTGGAGGGAGAGTGAAAGAGAGAGATACAAAGAGAGGAAAAGAGAGAGAGAGAGAGAGACACAGAGAGAGTTGGGGGAGCCGCAGTTCATTTCAGGGCAAATATCTCAAATTCATATCATAGTTGACAATCCACGGTTTCCTAAAGTTAGGGGTGGAGGCGGTGCAGGGAGAAGAATAAGAGGAGGTGTGGGGAGAGAAAAGGAGGAGGGAGTGAAGAAGGAAGAAGGAGAAGGAGGGAGATTCACATTTCCTAAGAGTTCCTTTTCCTTGTCGTTCAAATTACTAGTTATGCGATATGACTGGACATAAGATGAACTAGTGTGTGTGTGCTGTATTGCAACACAGCGAAGTGAAATTCAGAGCAGGCAAGTCAAAATTCGTCTCCACATCTCTTCAGAAAAACCTGCAGACCATCTGGGCTCAACAACTAGACGTATTTCTTAATGTGCGTCTGTCATCACGTTTTATGACATGGCCTTGATATAAACTAGAATAAGAGCTTTCATAGCATTTTGATATAAGCAGTCTCCTCAACACTTTGTATCTCAGTGGGAAACTAAATGTGGCGAATGTCTGGGTGGCAAAAGGCCCTCCGGTTCTCTACCCATGTCGTTGGCTGGTGGCATGTCCAAAGTACAGAGGTTTTTATTCAGCTATTCCTGCTGTTTCTCATAGGAAAGGCGCTATTCAGCATTTTCAGCCTTCCACTATGAGAGTTTTAGTCTCTCACCCTGGGACCTAGGCTTATTGAAAAGTATGGGATCTGCCAGCAACAGCTCCATGACCCATTTTGGGTCTTTACCAAGAGTTTAAGAAGCCAGACAATGTGTTGACCCAAACCACACTGACAGATGCATTAAAAATTACAACTTTTCTTTAAGCCTGTAGCCCTGTTTGGCCCCACAGTGGCCGTAAATCTCTCTTTCTTGGGCCAATTCAATATGAATCTTGATACACAGTTGGCAATTAAATACAGGAAAGATATATTTGGGCAGATCAGCAATTCACCACAACTGCATTCATTTTTGATTTGATCTTATATTTTGATAATTTGATTCAGTGCCATGAAGAGTAAGAAGAGTAATGCACTTGTCATGACGACCTTATTTTGGCTCTGGTTGGGACTTGTGGTCATCAACAAAAAAACCATGTGGTAATCAACATTATCCAGCTATGAGACAATGTTATTAGGGTAATATATAGGCAAGGCAGCTGTATAAATTGACTGAAAATTTTGACCAGTTGCACATTTGACTGTGACGTCAATGCTGACAAGTCGCTCCAACAAATATTCTCAACATCACGTAAAGGCAGCCTAAACTGCAGCCTCATTCACAAAGGGAGTGTTGTAACAGAGTATGACATACGAGAAAGAAAGATGAAAAAGTGATACTAATAGAGAATCCAAAAATCATAATTTTGACTGTCGAATCAGATTTTCCAGGCCAAAAGATGGCAGATGTGATTTGTTGGCAATCGCCCCTCTCCAGCTTTCACCCAGCCCTTTATGTTTGAATCACAGCTGGCCCCGTCTCCCCCATTCAAACAGGAAAATGGCTGCACCCCTAGTGGAAAACCAGACTACTGCTCCCTTACCAGCAGAGACATGAGTCTACGTCCTTGCCCCCCCCCTCCGCCCCACCCCGAGGGACGGCAGGGTCGGGGCCCGTCGGCCGGTCTGGTGACCCCTCCCCGACGAGCCGAGCACACTGAACTAAGTAGAGAAACGTCCCGAGAGTCAGACCGGTGCTAATGACTTTTACAGCCCCACTCAGCCTGTTTGTCAGACGGTGCCTAACTGAAACCACACAATACAACAGCCCCCCTCCCCACAAAACTCACTCTGTGCATGTGTGTGTGTGTGCGCTTGTGTGTGCACTGCTGAGTGTGTCTGTTTTGGGTTTAGGGAGGAATGGCAATGTGAAACGGAAGGTGTATAATAAAATCCTGTACGCATGTATGGAAGTGAGCTGTTAAAATATTAGGTCAGCAATTAAAGTTGACAGTTTACATTTTTACTGAGCAAAGCAGTGCAGAGCCAAAACACTGTCACCGTCCCAACGCTTTTGCAACTCACTGTTAAGGCAAGAGGTTTCTAAAATACGATATATACATTTTGGTCAGTCCAAGGATTATGTTAGCTACTATCCTTTAAAAATTACAAGCATATGTTTTTTAATTTTGGGCCTCTGACTATTTTGTAAGAGCGGGTGTGACATTTAAAGAGTGGATATCTCAATTTGGAATGAAACTCTTCACATGCATACGTGGCTGGACTGGGAGTTAAATTGGGGATGGGGCTGAGTGACATGAGACAAGAAACTTAAGATGGAAGCCCACATGCATTGAGTTTATACCGGCAAGAATGGAGATGTGATGACAAGGCAGGCAGATTCTATAGGGACCGGGTGCGGGTGTGTGTATCGCAGCGTATCGTGTGCCATCACATGCATCTTATGTTGCATCGGCACTGCAACGCTAGAGCAGCCTGTCCTTCCTCAAATGCTGCTGAGTAGAGCTCAACAAGACTATTTCAAAACAACACTTGAAGTGTAAGTTTGAATTTTCCACCAAAGTGCCAAATAAAAGTGAGACTACATTAAGGTCGAAGAGCTGGAGCCAAAAGCCAAGTGTAAAAGAGCTACAGAGCTAAAGCAGGAGCTAAGTCAGAGACTGAGAGTGTGAGCAAAGTAAACAGTTGACACAGCCCTAAGCTACTTTATCACCCTGACTAAAGCCCTGTTGGACAGACAGTCACACACACACATACACACACACACCGCAGTTTAGCTGGAGAATCCTTGCTCTCCATCTGTTTGAATTTGTTTAAATTTCAACAGTGGTGATGGTGATAGGTAAAGGGTAATTTTCCCTTACATTTTCCGTATTATCGGCATAGAACAATGGGGATGGGTTTAACAGTTTATGCTAACATGGGAACATTCGTCTCCCCTCAAGTTTCCCCCTCAGATACCATCAACACATGGGAGGCTGGAAGAGTCACAATAGTGGCTCAATCCCAAGTGCTAATTTTAACATTTTGTTTAACTTGTTTCACCTAAATAAACCTATCATTTGGGAATGAATGTGGTTCCATTCTTCTTGCACGTACCTTAAACTGGTAAAAGTGGAACAAGTGAAATAAACAGGCTAAAGACACAATGAGTGAAATGAGTCGACGTCCATTTTTTTGCACAGCAGATTGCATAAGGCTCCATCTACAAAGTGATTTGTTTGGAATAAACCGGTAGATCGCAGTATTACTTCCACATGTGGAGGGATGAAGCTGAACAGAATTACACTGAAATCTGAAAACAGTTTACTTGTCAGATTTCACCAGCCAACCACTCCAGCTGCAATTTTACACAGATACTTGGAGGGCTGAGTGTGTGTGTGTGTGTGTGTGTGTGTCCCTTTTATCTAACCAACCTGGTCTAAAGAACCATATAACACAGAGAAAAGACTGTGAAACAAGCGCGCGCGCGCGCGCACACACACACACACACACACAGTGTCTTTTAGAGCATGCCGACATAGCCCTATTTATTCCTTCGCCTCCACTTGCATTGCATACAACCGCATACACTAAACCCAAAATGAGCACCAATACGTGTGCACAAACACACGCACACACACATAAACACACACACAAACACACACACACACACACACCACGCTGTAGTGTCAGCCCACTGAGTTAAATCACTTGCAGGCATGGAGTTTTGCTGCTCTCCAAATGTCTTATTACTCTGCCTTTGTTTGACTGGAGCATGATTTGAGCTCAGGCCCCTTTACATTCTTTCATTACTCTCCAGTCAACACACAGGCATGCCAGAGGGACTCTATGATCTGCACTTCACTTACTTTGATTGTTTTTGGTAGAAATTGCTACCCTGGCTGGCACTCCTCTGTTGGTGTGGCACGCCTGGGTTCTGGTAAGTGGGATGCTTGCATGTACTGTATGTGGTCTGGTCCAAAGTATATCATCGTTGCCGGGTGAAAACCCCCTAACTCCAATTTTGTTGATTTTCATGTTTTAACTTAAACTGAAGGATTACATGGTCCTCTGAGGGTTGAGAAAACTCTACCACCCTTGGGCTTATGAAAACGCTTCAAAACACCATTGGATAAACTCAGAAAATGCATGGTGCTCAAGCTGAAAACAAGGCTGTTGTTCTCAGTTCCTGAAAAGTTGCCATTTTGGAGATGTGCGGTTTTCACCTGTCAACAGCGATATTTTAAATACAGATGCTGGGTATATATTTTGAGCCTCTACTCCAGTCTCCATTCATGTATTTGTCAGTTTTATTGCACAATTGAATGATTTCATGCCCCGAAACAGATAAACATGCCAAGTATCCCCATCTGCAAAGATTCATCTCTTTTTAGATTTGATTGGGTGCAGAGATGCATTACATGAGAGCAAAGCACCTATGAACTCCCACTTCTGCCACTGTTGTAATGTTAAGTGCCATTCAGCTCTTCTTCATGTAGCTGGTGGGCCCCTTGGTGCCACTGCAAGGCTCCTAGAGCTCTCCAGCTGCACTACCAACCCAATATTTGTCGAGGTCACCGCAAGGACAGACCATGACACATGAAGTCCCCCGGGGCTCTTGTGTTTGCTGTCAGAGCGGACGCCAAAACAGCAGACATCACCGCTGCCCATGAAGACACAATAGCGGCGACTGTACCATCCATGACTGACTGACCTTTCATTAATCCCGGAGTGACAGTGAGACAAGACAGCTGGGCGGAGAGGAGAAAATGAGCAGTCACTCAGACTATGAATAGACCTTTGTGTCTTCTCCTTTGTCTAGGAGAGGAGAGGAGAGGAGAGGGGCGTGGACTAGGTGGCGGGAGCTGTGAGGGGGAGTGGACAGATCTCCGGGTCTCCATCTGTGGATCTCCAGGGTCCCGTTTGACCAGTCGGGATCTGAGGGCTCCTCGCCGCTGTAAATCCGTCGGAATGCCGAGCGCGCCCGCTGCCGCGAAAACAAAGCTTGTGTTTTCCTTCGGCCCCGTCGTTTTAATCAGTCGCACATGAGGGGAGGAACGACGAGGCAGCAACAGAGGAGAGGAGGAGAGAAGAGACGAGAGGGGGCTAGCAGAGGGATGAGAGGAGGAGGCCACTCGGGGCCGAAGCCTTTGATGCCCCCTGTCTTTATGGCTCTCCAACTGCTGGGGAGGACCGAGGAGACGACCAGACAGCCGCACAGCGAGAACAGACGTTCAGAATGAGCGAGGGAAAAGGACCAAAAAAAGAAAGCATAATAATAAAAAAAGATGAGGGACTGAGGTGAATGGAGGGGAATGTGTAGGCTAGGTGAAAGCAGCTGTTAAGTGTCACTGCCAATGTATCTGAAGCAAGTCTGGACTTTGAAGGTCTTTGATCAGGAACTTTTGAGATACTTTATCCTTATAGGTCTTGATAGACCATCACTGGTGAGGTCACACAACCTTGACACTGACATGAGAAGCAAAATGGGACTCAGTAATACACCTATGACCGAACCCTGACTATTCATTATGCATTGTAAATATATTGGTGACATACATTGTTGTCAAATGGGAAGAAAATCAACCAATCAATCCTGGTTTTTGGATACACAAGATTTCTCCAGGACAAAGACGATAGGTTCCTTGTCAACACACCTGCTTCAAGATATTTTATGCACTCAGGTCCAAATCTTTGGCCTGCAACTAATACGTTCTCCCACACACACACACACACACACACACACACACACACACACACAGACAGATAACAACCCCTTTGGCGGGGTTAAATGCAACTGACTATAAATCCAGCTCACCCCGGGAGATCTCATCCCTCTCTCCTACCGCTACATATATCTCCTCCTTTATATCCCTGTTTGGCTCGCTCCACTTGTATCTATCCCACGGATAGCACTGCAAAAAATTACGGAGCAAACGCAGAATATCATGCTTATCAGGTTCATTTCTCAGACTTATCAAGTTAATTTCAAGACGTATTAAAAATCAGGTTATCTTGTTGTACTTGTGGATCATTTTGTTTCATGATAATGTGTTCTTTCATGATATTCACTTAAAAAGGATGGGGTGTCGGAGGCCAAGTTTCCTCTTTCAAGGTGTTTTTTTTTGGTCTGTGAAAATGTCTTGAAGCAAGTCATATCACTTAATACATAAATTATTTTAAAAAGACAAATAATTTGGCTTGAAATGTCTTGCATTAAGCAAAAGATGTATTTTTTGCAGTGTTTACGACTACAATACATGGCAGGAGGGAATTCTGTCATGCACAAAGGAGGAAGAGTCCATATTTGTTATTTTTGCAGCCCAGATCCGATTTCAAACCAGATGGTTTCGTTGATCGAGTCAACTCCGGAAGGGGAATTCATCGAGCAGATTCTGTGTAAATTTGCTAACAGGGACTGCTGAGCAGGAATGATGGTCAAAATACTGTACATGAATTTTAGGGGAAAAAAAGAGAGCAAAAACATGTACTCCCGCATTGTAAAATACCCCGCTTGAAATACTGCTGTTGATGGCTGAGTATGATTTTGGTGTTGTTTCAGCACTGCCATTACCCTGAATTATGGCCATGTTGTGTTACAGGCTTCTTAAAACTCTTCCAGTCACAATGCGAGAGAAAAGTGTTTGTCTTTTTCGCTTGCTTTGCATGTAAAGTATGGAATGTGATGTTTTTTTCTCCCTTATATACATCAGACAGACTTGTTTTTTATGTCTTACTGTATGCTATCCACATATTTTCTTCTATTTCTATTTTTCTTTGTGTAATTTATTTGTGTATCTACTGCCCTTTCTCACCCCCTCAATGTTATAATAGACTTTTGTAATTATTCCTTGATTATCTTGGACAGTTCATTCGGTCCCTGTGGACATCGTCATCTCCCTTGCAAATCTAGAAATGAGAGCGCCAAAACTGTAATCGATGATGGCAGACCAATGTAAAAGCAGGAGCCGCGGTACTCACTCTGAATTCTGGGTAATGTAAAAGACTAAACAAAACAGCTGAGGCTCAAAAATGAATTTCATCTTCCCCACGCACGCAGACACGTAAAAAATCTCAAGCATTCAGCCTGAGCTTTCTATTGCACGCACTTTATTACTTTTCATTATCTTTGATAGCTATCTCGACTCTCAAATCCAGGTCCATGTTGTTCTTGTGGCTGTGCAGCACAACGCTCATCCAATGTCTTGAAAGAAAATACTTCAGTGATTCAGTTTTAAATTCAGCTTTGAACTTCATTTGAAGTTTTTGCTCTTAATCGAACACTATCAGGAATCATTTCTAACTGTTGAGGCCTTGCTGATTTCAACAGCATGAACCTTGCTACTGCAGATAGGTGGCTTAGTCCTGGCCAGCCAAATAAAACCTATAAACAAAAACAAGTTTTACACAGAATCATCACATCCCATCACAACTGGGGACACAACACTTGCAAAAGGCAAGAACCGTCCACTCCTTTTTCCTTCCAGAAAAATACTAGCAGAGGTTTCCCTGCCCGTAAAACCAAGAGGCAGCCAACCTAAATGTTTTCCCCTGACCACCTAAAGGAAAATCTGAAATGCCCATTAAACGCGATAAGGCATTTTCATTACGCCTTGTGAACGGGTACAGAAATCCTGATGTTTACTCCCATGTTCCCGAGCCTTATGTTTGTTTTGGAGTCTTCAGCTTTCAATCCCCATGGAAAAGCCACTAGACCCGCAGTGTTAGCCACCTTAGGAAAAGCCTCCCTTTACCTGGCCAGATATCTATATATCTAGCCTATATGCAAGTACTGTAGTGTGCAAAAGTACAGTCTCGTCATTAATGTGACCTTGTCCTTGACCTCTGCACTGCTGGCCCTCTCCACTCAGATAGCCCACATTAACCACCACTGTTGCTCTCATTCAATTTGCTATGTTTCACCACAAAGCCTTATTTTCCCCTCTTACAGTTGTGGCCGTTGTAGAAGTTTCCCCATCAAGCATCTGTGCTATATTAACACTACAATCCTCCATTGATGCTCCACTTATTACTGTAGTCTATGTTTTATTAATGCCTTAATCAACTGGTTTAGTAAGTGGTAGGAAACATGCACACTATCCAGAAAATGAGGATCAGTGACCAGAAGATGGCCGCAATGTTTGCTGCATTTCTCCTTGTACTTTCTGCACTTGGAAATGAAAATGGACTAATATGTGACATAAGAGCTCTCTCATCCTCAGCCTTGACGGTGTGCAGATTTCCTACAACTTACTGCACTTATATCAGAGACCTGTGCATCTAAAAAAACTGTGATTGGACATCAGATACGATGCGGTGAGTTTCATTGTACTGTAGCAGACAAACTAGCTGCCAGACACTTTCTTGTATTTTCTGACAGCTGAAAAGAGAACAACAACTTTAGCAAACTCTGTTTTCTGCAGACAAATGTGGTAACTTCTACAATAGAGTACAATGTACCTCTGCAGTAAATCTCAGGCTGCAAGATGCCAGAGGGCTAAATAAACCACCAATAAAGCCTCATTCAAAACCCTGCGAAGATCATTCTAGATCGATTAATGGATGGAATATTTACACGGACAGGGGGAGAGGAAGGGAGGGAGGGAGATTAGCAAGAGCAAGATCCAAAAAATACACTCGAGAACACATGCTCATTCACTTTCTCACACATACACACACAACGGCGTATGTCGACACACACAGAGCCTAATGCAAAGACAATTTAGTCTGAATTCTTGAGTCAGGTTCAACATTTTGGGTCACTCTGTGGTGGTTGTACAAGCTATTCCCACATCTTCGGCGAGCTGACTGCCAAACCGCCAAAAGGAAAGGAGCCTGGGGGAGAGAGCGTACTGCTGCCTAGCTGACTTACTGAGGGAATGCACATCAAGGGGAGTGCGTATCGAACACTTTGAAACTCTGGTGGAGAGTGAGGGGGAGAGAGAAGGAGGAGAGTGAAAGACAGAAAGAGAGGAGGGGAGAGTTTTGGTGAGTGAGATAGAGACGGAAAGCGAGAAAGGCAGTGCGCACAGTAAGAGAAAGTGTCAAGAGGAGAGATTGTAGCCAAAACCACCTTAGTCAAGTCCATGTCAATTCTAAGACCAGGTCCATTTGAGTTCTAAGACAATTCTAAGACCAGGTCCATTTGAGTTCTAAGACAAAAGACCAGGTCCAAAGGTAGTTGAGACCAAGTCAAGTCTGACACAAATCAAAATTCTATTCACATGGTCACTGGCAAACACTGTACATGTCTAGTAGTCAAAAAATAAAGTTAATGCTCAACAATTTTCCTAAGGATCAACAGAGATGTAGATCTATCTGCAGGAGTTCTGTACTACACACTTCAACTTTCAATGAATTCATGCAAAAGATTTAGACTTATCAACGCATAGACGTTTGAGGACCATTACACACTATACAAAGGTGTAATCCCTTGAAATTTGAGTCAACATCCAAGATAAGTCAAAGTCAAAATAGGCACGAGACCAAGACAAGTCCAAGACGTGAGAAACATCTTGCCCTGCCTCCTCCTGCATGTGCAGGATGGTGGGCACTAGGCAGCAGAAACCATCGTCACACATAATGAGGGCACAGCTGTAATCTACACCCAGTCGCTCAACCGTCCATAACTCTGCCTCTTTCATCCAGAAACATTAGGAGACCTGAGACATTTAAAAGCTAAGCCGTGATCTCACTATTTATGTATCTTTGCCACTGCCAGATGTTACAAGGTCCTAAAAAATGCTTTGGTTCCCCATATACGTTGGGTAATATAGATTTGTGGTGGGCAAACACAGGTAGTTAGGCAGTAAAAATAGCCCAAACACTTCCAGAGTCTAGGCCTGTATAGTATATTGTGGGCTGTTAATGTTGCTCAAAGGACCTCTCTCCCCTTTCTCTCCTCTCAGACTTTGCCCTGGAACTTTTCTGGTGTTGCTGGCAAACGCACTACATATACGTGTGCGTGTGTGTGTGTGTGTGTGTGTGTACAGGTTTTCTCTGAAGATATACTGCATTTGAACATTACTATATAATATGTGTGCATAAACACCATAAAGTTGTTCCTGGTTTTGAAACACGAGGGCATTCGCATTTTCCACTCTGCGCCAGGTTGCAGAGAGAGGTGTGAGAGCAGAAAAGCCTTGGGCGCTGCTTCCAGCCAGGACAGTCCCAGTCCTCAGTCCGGTCCCATAAAGACTGGCTGACTGGCTGGGAGAGAGGACTCCTAAACTTTTACAGGCTGACAATAGCCTGGTTTCCACTTACAGGCCCAAATAGGTCTAGTCAGGTTTTACTCATTATTCATGTCGCCAATTTTTTTACAATAACCAACTTTTCCACAGCGGGGCCAAGTGGGACCTGGAATGATCCAAAGCCAACTCAAAAAGTCTAAAACACAAAATCAAAAGCATTATTTCAATATCTTCTGAAAAGTTAATTATTCAGTATCTATAGGGGATCCATTTTGTAAAATTAGCATTTTGCATCAACCAAGGACATTTACTCACTATCCTTGATAAGGTACTATAATTGGTTTTAATTGTGTAGAATCAAATACTTTGTAAGAGTACTGCAGGTCTCAAATGGTGCGTCTCATTTTGTAATTCAAGTCTTGAAATTCTTCATTCATTTGTCTATTTGATATTATAGCCCTGCTGACAATCCATGTCTCTTGGCAACAAGCTGCAAAGAGAGCAACCTAAATGTTGTGTTTGGCACAAATTCAGGAACACTTATAAGTAAACCATAACCCTGTTTAAATCTTAAATCAAGCAATATGATTTGTCACCTTCTGAGGTTGTTCAGTATAATGTCACATGTACCTCATCACTAAAACTATCCATGCACCATTTACACAATGTCACTGTCAATGTCATTTTTCACTGCAGCTGACAGATGTGATATGAAACTACGTACAGACAACATACTCTTGATTATCTATTGATAGGAATAGGTGACACAGCAAAACTTACTGTATGGACTAGCTGAGTTTATATCTTCAACACTGCATGTCTGACAAAAGGTAATAAAATGACCTTCAAACAAGCAGTAGCCACAACCAGGCTGGTGCAACTCACACCTACCGTACTTTAACTGTAGCGCACATAAAACACTATTGGCTTGGATGCAACCTCACTACGAGCTGCTACTTTACACTTGAGCCCCTGTTGAGCGGTGGTAATGATTGAAAATGTGTCACCACAGTAGCGCTGCTATAAAAGGAGCTGGCACAATCGGCCGTCTGAATGGCCACGGTCGTGGAAAAGAACTGTCTTTCAAAGCTGCTGTCTAACAGATTTGGCAGCGCCCTCCATCCCTCTGCTCACCCGGGCCACGCTAGGCAGCGTGGAGCCAGATCCGATTGCAGGGTTTATGCGTGCACTAACATTGTCATTATCCCCGGAGGCCTTCAGAAACGCCGTGCCCCGGAATAACTGCGAATAATAAGCAGGAATAACTGGGAACGGCTGGTCATTTCTACGCTGATTTATGAATGGTGGTTGAGCGGGTGTGCCATCTGAGGGGAAACCGTATATACATTTTCATGACCGCGTTTTTTCCAGCCGATCAACACGTTGGGCCGTCTTCGTCTCTCTCTCTCTCTCTGGTGTAAAGTCGCCCTGTGTGCATCGCATCATTTTGAGCAGCCTGTCAAAAGGGCCGTTTTTATTCCAGGTGCTGTATAACAGTATGAATCATCCGGCTTTAATGGCCCGTTGAAAATGGGGAACAGAGGATTGAGATGTGGAGAGGTCTCTGGCCTACTGTAACCCAGATCTGGGGAGGCCAAAGGAGGAGGAGCAAGGAGGGGGGAAGGGAGGGAGGGAGAGAAACGGGGAAGGGAGAGCGAGGAAGGGCCTATGGGAGAGAGACGGAAAGCAAGAGAGCGAGAGAAAGAAACCATGAAAGAAAGACAAGAGAGATTTGTGATGACGACTCCAGCATGGCACAGCACTTTCCCTTTCACAGTGGGAGACAGAGAAAGCAAAGGAGAGAGAGAGAGAGAGAGAGAGAGAGAGAGAGAGAGAGAGAGAGAGGGGCGAAAGAAACCCGAAAGAGCGAGAAAAAAGCCGAGAGAAAGCTCATAAAAGCAGCATGCATCTCTTTAATTTTCACACTCGCCGTGACTTTTACAAGCCGCTGCGGCAGAGGGCTGGGAAGTGGGTGAGTGAGCGGGGCAGGAGCGAGGCCCCAGGCGCTCGCATGTCACACTGCAACTACAGTGCATCTGCGGCACCACTGAGGCAATAATGTGATCGCAGGTGGGCAGCTCCCATTCCTCACCATTAGTCATCCTGCGAGCCACACCCTGTAAAAGCACGTGTCGTTTTTAACACGTCGGCGAGTGAAGTTTGAGGGACAACGCGTTAAAAACAACAAATAAAGTAAGGAAATGGACTGAGGTTTGGGGGCAGGGAGGCAACTCATCACTTAACCTTCAAGGTGGGGGTGTGTGAGCTCATTCTGGGGCTTGGCGTGGTGTGACTGGATGCGTTTACGAGTGTGTGTGAAGAGTGTGCGCGTGGTTGTATTCAAAAGTGTGTGTGTGTGTGTGTAGGAGATGGTTCTCTAGTGTTCTGTCTGCCTAAGTAATGCTGACTCAAAACTCCTCGCTCTGAACTAGCCTGTAATCACAGGCTCCGCAGTCAAGAACGAGGGAGGAGGAAAGTTGGGAGGATGGAGTGTGTGTGTGTGTGTGTGTGTGTGTGTGTGTGTGTGTGTGTGTGTTTAAGGGACAGAGAGTGAGAAAGAAAGTGTGTGTATACCTGCGTGTATCTGTGTGTGAGAGATAGAGCTAGTAAGATGGAAGAAGCCTGTAGGCAGTGCAGGGCCAATAAATCTGTGTGTGTGTGTGTGTGTGTGTGTGTGTGTGGTGGTGGTGTGTGTAAATCTGCGGGCCCTTTGGTGGGTGGAGGACAAGACACTGATGTCAAACATGATATGGCAACAGCTGGAAAGTTCACTTTACCTCCGCCCTTCGCTCTCTCTCTCTCACCCCATTCCCCTTAAGGCAGTTGTTCTGATTGGCATCTGGCTAATTTGGCTAAGCTGTGCCGTCTGTCTACTTTTAGGAGTGTGTGTTAGTGTTTGTGCGTGTGAGTGTGTGTGTATTGTATTTTACTAGCCCACTGCCCCGTTGCAAGTAATTTTCAGGCTGGATTAGTGTAAATTTTGTCTTCACTAGTCAGAGTTAGAGTAGAGTCTAACAGAGATTTTATGGAGATGGCAGCCGCACAGTCTTGCCAGGCTTGTGTCCAAAATCCCCCAAATTCCCTTTTGTGTGTGTGTGTGTGTGTGTGTGTGTGTGTGTGCATGCAAGTGAAAGCGAACAAGCAAAGCAGACAGAAGAGTTTGTGTAAAGAGAAAGAGAAAGAGAAAGAGAATGACAATGCTAATTAAGCCTTTTCTGCTCTCTTCAACCTTGGACATCTCCATCATCTCCACATGTTGTTTGTGTTTTCAGCCCCCAGTGAGCACCGCAGGGAAATCTAACAGCCGTGATGACACAGGCACCAAAAATGCTGCTGCCGTCACCTCATGAAAACCTCATTGTTGTTTTTTTTTTTACTTGCTCTGGAAGCTTCTTTGTGTGTGATGTGGTGACCCGCAGGAACTAAGAAACCCATTCAAAACCCATAGTATAATAAAAAAAGAATCCAACTTTTCTTTTAGTCTAATTTTAAATTCTTTTTTTTGCTGAATATTTAGAGACACATTCAACAATGACAAATTGTCTTCAAACGACTTTTTCGTGACCACGGCAACCCCGACCTGACAGACGAAGGCCAATCAGAAAGGTATTTACTGCCTTGCTGGGCAACTCCTGACCACTCCCTGCTGCTAACGTTGATAAGCGGAGCAAGGCAGATCCCGCCGGGTCTAGAAGAGGCAGATTCCTCTTTTATCTTCGACCATCTCTGCTCATCTTCCCTCTCTTTATATTAACTACAGGGCAAGCTGCGTCTCCATGTTTGCCTATTTGTTTCTCTCCCCCTCTCTGTCTGCCTGTCTCTTGTTTCTCATTATTAGATGCTTTTACATTTACTTTTTAGGCATTTAGGTGACACTCTCATCCACAGTGATTTACAATGAGTGAGCAGGTAGTTCAGTGTCTAGCTAAAGGCTGTTGATGGACACGTCTATTGTTTCAAGGTTTCAAACCTGTGACCTTGTGGTCTCGGTGTTAGCATTTGCCCATTAGCGCTTACTGTGTCTGAATCCTTTACCTTTTCTACCCACCCAGCCATGGTTTCCTTCTCCACCCCTCCTCTCTCTCGTTCCCTCCCCCCTTCCCTTTGGGGAAACCCTAGTCGCTGTCATTACACCTCCCACCCTGATGAAAACCTCACAGGACCCAGCAGCAACATTCCTGCTTGTTTTACAACCTTCACTCCGCTAATAGCTCATTATCCAGCTGCCTTCAAGTAAAGCCTCTGTCATTTTCACCCTGCACGCCCCTGCCTCAAACATGTGCGCACAAACACACACACACACCCACACACAAAGTACAAATACAGGAGAAATTACACACCCTTGCATGATCTGTCTCTGTCTCGCTGTCTCTGTTTATCCCTCCTTCCATCTTTTTCTTGGCAAAGCAACTTATTATTAATTGTCGGTTGGGGTTTTGTGTTGCATGTAGACATAGGAAAAACGACTATGGTTAATCACAGTACAAAAACAAGATTCCCCAATGGTGTTTCACATCTGGGGGGTGGAGCGTAATTTATAATGGAAGAAAACAATAAGCCCTCTTTACTAGCACACACACACACATAGACTGGTGATGGCATGGCTAGAGAAGGATGCTGAATGCAGCCCAAGGATTACAATTACTCTTTTTGTGACGTCAACTCCAGTCTAATGAAGTTAAGCTGATCTGCAGCTAATGAATCATTGGATTCCAGGCACACCAGCCCATCGACTTGCACAATGTCCCAGAACAATCGATTCATTACTCCCTACATCGTCTGTCACAGATTTGCATTAGAATCTGAGTTCTGAATTGAAGGTTGGAACTCAACAAAGTTTCTCTATTAAAAAGGTCTGAGCATAGTTTCATGACCCTGTGGCCAAACCTAACCACTGATATGGCATTGTAAACTGTCAAAAATGCATGGGTTGATAGGAAACTAACTTTAACACTAAAATATGTTTTTTCAAAATATTGTATGGGACCCCATATTCAACAGGGTGCTTTAGCGGAACTACATTCTATTTTCATGTTCAAATTTCATCCAGAATTGCTGAAAACTCTCTCTCTCATTCACTCACCCGCACACACACAGCAAGCCCCTGCCCAGACAGGACAGAACTTGACAGAGAAAGGGCTAACCA
Source organism: Centroberyx affinis (assembly GCF_046629955.1). Taxonomy (NCBI): domain Eukaryota; kingdom Metazoa; phylum Chordata; class Actinopteri; order Beryciformes; family Berycidae; genus Centroberyx; species Centroberyx affinis. The sequence continues at coordinate 53,811 of NW_027279784.1, forward strand.
CAACACTTTGACATTACACCACTAGTACTGTCACCTGATCCCCAAACATACGCGCGCGCACACACACACACACACACAGATGCAAGGCCACAACTTGTCAACTCATACACATTTACATGTACCTTAACCACTATCTGGGCCATCTCAGATCTCAAACACAAATGCACGTACACACACCTATTGTTCCACTGAAAACACTGATTTAGACCCACTCAATGGCCTCTGTATGGAAGGCAGCCTTTGAGCCAAAAAAGTAACAATACTAAAAAAATTGGACACTGCAGGTATTGGTAACTGGCCTTGCTCCTAAAACGACAACTCCAGGCCTGGTTTTACAGGTCTCAGGGTCATGGGACCAACTCAGCATATAAAGGACCATGCCAACTATCAATTCAATTCAAAAAAATAAAAAAACAATACTGGATTTACATGATTTTCACCCAATAGCACTTTTATATCACACTTATATCATTAAGAAATAGAATATTAAGAGGGGCCATAGAGGGGAGTGTGTGTCCTCAGGATGATGAACACGCTGCAATGCAGATGACAATGTTTCACTCTAAAAGCCACACACACATGCACACACACACATGCAAGACAAAGGGCCTATTGAATGCGGTGTGGTAACAGGCCTTCATAATCAAGGCAAGACGGAGTTGGCTGAAAGAGAGAGCATACAGCCAGGTCCAAACTCTTCATGAAAGTGGACATTCGATAGCTGCTTGTGTGGGTGTTTGTGTGAGATTGTGACATTGATACCATCTAATAAAACAGTCGACCGCATCCAACCAGCCAGACAGTCGAAAGGTCACTCCTAATAGGTCAACCTCGGACAGATGGGCACGGTGCGTGTGTATGTGTGTGTGTGTGTGTGCGTTAGGGGGTTGGGAAGCACTTGTATGCTCATCTGTACAAGTGAAGCAGAGTATCAAGCAACTCAAAACAACACACTGCTCTCACTCCACAGTTAACACACACTTAAATTAAAGGTTGAGTGAGAGAGGAAGCAGTATATATATGCGCACCTCATTTAGGATTAGGCCTGAGACCACAGACACGTCAGATTGTTATGGAAAAACATGGTAATGCAACGCTAATGATGATAGGAGGACCAGCAGTCTGTAGGGCTCTGCACTAGCCTGATGCCTGCGTTGCAGCGTGCCACTTCAAATACAGAGGGGATGGGGGTGAGGGGAGTGTGTGTGTGTGTGTGTGTGTGTGTGAGTGTGTAAGGTGGGGGGTGAACTTGTGCCATGCTGCGTTTACCATCTATTCCTCTCCGCTGGCAGAGAGGTGGGACAGCGCTGTTCCCAGGACTTGGTTAAATTGCTCCCAGATTTGGGATTTGTTAACACACACACACACACACACCCCTATGTATAGCGTGTTTGGACCGGGTGTGCTATGCTCATCCGCATCCCTTTGCCAAGTTCTGACAACAGATATATATCTAGCAAGTCTACATGAATGATCATGTGATCCTTCTATGGACTACGCCTGGACTCTCTATGCCAAAACAGGGTGGATGGCTGCTATGATCCAAGAATCACATCTTCTGCAAAAAGATACTTCCAGAGCGCGGAAGAAGAAACATTCACATTGCTTCATCTGCCTCTCTTAAGAGGCGCAAACTTTTCATTGCATAGCATGTCATTAGTTTTACGTCAATCAAAACATAAATTATGTAGAAAATAATTTCTCAAAAATGCTTCCATGAAAAGAGACGCTATCAAGTTCCTTGGAAGAAATAAATCATTAAATTCACTTTTGTACTATAAATAATCATGTACAATTTGATACTACTACTTATTAAATTTATTGAATGGATGAAATCACAAGTGCATCCACTGTGAGTGATCGTGTGTTACTACAATATATAGCTACAATATACATATAGTGAACATGGAGAGGACCAAGTTGGTAAGGTGGTATTATTAAAGAGCAGAGAATTGGACAAGCCATGTGAGGTCATCACTGATGGACTTGGACTGCGCCGACTGGACTGAGGTGATGATGAGGTCATTATTGGTTGCCGGGGCCAAGCGCAATGGTTCATACTGTATTGCTATGCTCTCAATACAACATGATGCCGTAATAAGAGTGAAATGTTGAGTCACTGTATTGGATACACTCTTACAAAAGATGTTGAAAGCAACAGAATATGCATTCTCTATACAGAGACATGGTCCGCAACACATTGTGCCATTTTGTTGCAACACATCTGCTTTGTGTCTTGTTTTAAACAGCAGAACTTATGTTTCTTTTCTTTTTAAGAGTGTGCTACAATCTCCACAAAGCTCTCTGCTCAGCCACACAGCTTTCCAAAATTTGGCTTTTTTAAGATTATTTTTATGCCAGGACTTGTTCGGCAGGATTCAGCAGAGTAACGGAACAGATGGGAGGGAGAGGATGACGTGCGACAAGGGTCCAGAGCCAAATCTGAACCAACATGATGCATGTTGTTTGCTTTGGCCCGCTGCACCACAGGGCATCCTCTCAGTCTCATCGTTTTCTCCCATTTCCCCTCTTCACGTCAGTGAGGCATGAATGAATGATGTTCTGGTGGAAGCGGCGGGGAGCTCATAGCAGGTCTTAGTTCAGGTGAAGTGTTTGGCCGGAGAGAAGAGAGATGCTGTCCCTGGAGAGCTAGGTCAAATACAATCACACATCCAGAGGAAAGGGAGGGGAGGAGGGCAGTAAATACAGAGAAAGAGAGAGGAGAGAGAGGGAGAGGAGGGTGAGAGAGTGGAAAGACAGATAGAGACGGAGACAGAGAGAGGGAGTGCTTGGAGTAAGTCACTACTGTTTCCACAGGGAACCGTGGCTCATCTTGACAGGGGAACTACATATCCAGGGTAAAGCCAGAGAAAAGGTTATGTACACAAGGATGGGTCGACTTGGCTGAGCGAGGAGCACTGATGCTATATTGGTTCAAATTAAAGCTCATGCTATACAGTCACACTCCTACCTCCTAAATTCCCTGCCCCTCTCTTGAGCATCTCATGTTTGAAAAGCCAGTGAATAATGTTGTACAGTACTGCCAAGCCTTTGCTATTCTGACAGTCCTGTACTTTTCAAGAAAACTGTTAAACTAGATGATTTTCTCAATGACACCCATGTATTTTTAACATTAAAATCCATTACCAGTGTTTTTTTCTTTTGGTCTCAGGGTCATTCAACATTTTATCCTTGTCAGCTCTCTAATTACAAAAGGCCAAACTGGAGATGCATGGTTTCTGCAGGGCAAAGACAATGTGTTATCTCCGGGGTCGCTTTGAGCAAAGAGATCTGTGATGATAATCATGTGAACCTTAATCCTAGCTACTGCTTCCTGAGGTTAAACAATCCAACAATGTGCATGCACACACACACACACACACACACACACACACACACACACACACAGTATGAATACCTGGGAGGTAAGCCTGGAAGGATTTCCTACACAGGCCAAAGGAGACAGATAAGGCAAGAGCTGCACAGATCAAGAGAGGACAGGCCTTTCATCCTAATACACAGGGTCAGGTGTGTGTGTGTGTCTGTGTGTGTAGGTATGGTGTGAGTGTGTATTATCAGTGCTCCATCTCCATGTATTTTGAGGCAGGTCCTGACAGAAGCCTGAAGAATGAGTCCTTGCCCTCGCTGCTACCCTATCCCTCTCTCTCTCTCTCTCTCTCTCTCTCTCACACACACACACACAGAATAAACAAACAGATTGTCTATTCTTCAATGTGTATTCCTAACATATGAAACGAATCAAACACAGTTGATATACAGGCTGAACGGTGCCACGCTACGCCTGGCCAAGCACCCCACCGCGTGCATTTTAATTATCTGAAACCTTAAGCACACTGCTGCTGACAAAGAACACATGGCGAAGATAAAGTTCAATTAACAGCCCTCTAACATGACTCACTCTAACGGCACAACAGCTCCCACCCCGCTCACATGCCCCGATGGACGCCAATCTGGCACTTCACCGCAATCACAGCGCCGCTTTCCAGCAGCATGTGTTCGAGCTAGCTAGCTTGCAGCTCGCAGGAAAACACCGCGCCTTGTTAGCTTAAGGCCATCTACTGTATGGGTCTATCAAAGCGTGTCGCGGGTTCAAGCACGGGCCATTTACGGCATCGTTTGGCCGGGCTAAGTTTTCCCATACAGATGGGGTTACAAGGCCCTTTTTCCCCTGTAGCTGGCTGTGGTCAAGGAGCATCTGGTTGCAAGCAGGCGGAGGAGCAGGCACACAAAGCCTTTCGAGAGCAGCGACGAGGTCCGGTCGATTAAAGGTTAATTACTGCCGGATCTCTCTGCAGCCGACATGCAAGGTTTGAGGAAGGAGGAGGAGGAGGAGGATGAGGAGAATGAAAAAGAACGGGGGGAGGACGGGAGGTATGAGGGCTAAAAGATGAAGAATGGGAGAAAAGGAGGAAGAGGGGGGAAAAGTGAAGCATTAAGATGAATACAAGGGTGAAGGAGAGGGAACGGAGAGGAGGGAACAGGTCAGTGAAGGGAGAGAACGAGGCAGAGGCGGAGGAGGGAGGGAGTTAGTTGGGATCTAGACAATCCCTCACCAACAAACACTAATATCTGGGCATTGTCTGCATCCCACAGAAAGCCTCCTACCCATCAGATTGTTGTAATATTCCTTTAAGAGTGGTCTGTATCGGTCTGTATGGGGTGAGCCGCCATATAAGGCCAGGGCCAATGAGCCTGACAGAGCTTCTCTCTGCCGTCAAGTTGCTTCAGTCTGGTTCATGGGTTGAAGGCAGAGGTCAATCGTCTGCTTTTAAAGACCCTGTGAAGTGAAAAATGACGCCCGAATTCTTAAACTACATACCTGACCATACAATACTTCAAGATGATGATGTGGGGCATGACATTCACAGAAATCATTTCAAGAAATACCACTACCCTATCTAATTTGTCTTACTAGAAAGTATATAAAAAGATAAAAAGAATATTTTTAAGTAATAATTCTGGGTATTAACTTGCTTTTATCAGCCTACTACTGTGTGTGCGATCTATGAATCATGCCTACCTTGACACACAGCTTTGATCGTGTGCCTGTGTATACACTGAAACATGCACCTGCACTGTGCCAATGGGAGTATGTATATGCTTACATGAGTATGTGTATATGTGTATGGTGGATGCATGTGTATACCTGAGAGTGTACTTCCTGAAGCTCATCTGTTGAAACCTGTTGAAACATACACTATCTTTCTACCATTAGTGAGCGGGAATCTATATTCAGACCTACACTATGAAATTACAACTGTTCTGCTCCTCATTTCCATTCAGGGTCGGTGAGATATTTCATATACTGAAGTGGATTCCAACAGTGTCTGTCTATGCTGAGGTAGTTCACAGCGCTACATCCAGTGTTAAACTCAATCACAGTTGCACTAAAACTGTTTATAAAGCTCTAGTGAAAACAGACCAAACCGACTGATATGGTCCTATCCAGAGGGACTTTGAGTGGAAAATAAGTAAGTTCATATGGCGTCGTCATTGCAAAGCAGACTAGTAATAAAGAGCAATGAAAGCGCAATAAAGCACAGGAAAGGATGGAAGGATGGAAAAGACAAGACTCAACATTCAAAAATGACAAATCCAATTAGTTACCCAATTAGTTGACATCTACATTGACATCATGACAGCGCAAGTTTCATCAGACTGTTGGAGTGGAACGCAAGAACAAAGAAATGTAGGCTTAGAACAAGGAAAAAGATAAAGACATGCAGAGCTTTCATCTAGGCCTGCTGTTATCTGCCCATCATATCACAGCCAGGAGCAGCAGGGCCGCTTCAATCACATAGAGGAGGCTATTCTTCTCTGGCCTGCATACACACAGCATACCTGAGATTCCAGTGTGTGTGTGTGTGTGTGTGTGTGTGTATCAGAGAGAGAGAGAGAGAGAGAGAGAGAGAGAGAGAGAGAGAGAGAGAGAGAGAGAGAGAGAGAGAGAGAGAGAGAGAGAGAGAGAGAATCAGAAGGAGAGTAGATGGAAGACAAAGAGAGAGACATGGTAAGATCAGAGCAATGGAGAAGGGGTGTGTAGGTGTGTGTGTGTGTGTGTGTGTGTTTGGGGGGGGGGGGGTTGCAAGCAGCATGTAAATCAATTGCGCTGGACTCTGCAGGTAAACATAAGAACACACTCATTACTCAGAAGATGCTTGCATACTTTCAGTGGGCACACACACACACACACACACACACACACACACACACACAGAATTGAGCCTCTCTGCTCTGGTAGGTGTCCCATCCTTCAACTGATTCATGCTTTTCAAAATTGGCACAATTCAAAGACCACAGACCACCCAGGACTGGTGGGTTCAAATGAAGAGCCTCCCCCTCATGGAAGCTTTAGCCGGCTTGCTAGCATGAATAGTACCCATAGAGAGCACACACACACGCATGTGGGTATGAGCGTGCATACACACACACACACACGTACGTCGGAAGGCTATCAATCAGTATTTCTTTCACACTCTTAGCAGCAGGCTCACTTTGCCGCTCTCCTGCTCCTGGCAGTCTGGCCGAGTCATACCGAAATTTTATTCAGAGGCACATGAAGGACAGTGTGTGTGTGTGTGTGTGTGTATGTGTGAGAGAGAGTGAGAGAGACAGAGAGAGAGAGAGAGGGGGGGGGGGGAGAGAGAGATATAGGCAGAGACTTGTCTGTTATGCCTCTCAGGTGGCACCTCAGGGTCGGATATGAGTTCTCACTAACACACACACACACACACACCTCTGATTTACTGCTCTGAGACAGATTTCACAGATTACTTGAGCAATATACAAGTTTTCCCCTGGCTTTTAGATAGGCATAGCTTGGTAAATGGTAGTTGAAGACCATGTCACAACATCACAAACCAAACACAAGCCAACTGGAAGCCATTCAGAGGCCTTGGGCAAGGAAAACTTGCCAGATATGTTGCGTGGTGTTTATGAGGGTTTAGATGTCGCAGGTTTTTTCTTCCTCTGGGCTTAATAAAGCACACCCACCTTCAAGTATTACATATAGAAAAAGGTTGGGCTACAGGCTGCTCCATTTCACTATAACCACCTCCTGCATTATCGCTCCACCACAGCCTGACATTGGTATAATTAGTGCAGTGAAGCCACATTCATCTAAACTTCAGATTTCCCCAACGTGTGTGTAACCGAATAGGTGGGCGCAATACAAAAGGATACAGTTTTCCACCGTGGTTCTCCATCTACGGCGTTTCTAAGAACATAACCCGAGATGGAGAAAGGGCAGAGAAACGGAGCATAAGGTGGAAAAGAAAAGAGCGAGGGAGCAACGGGGGAACGGAGAGACAGAGGGAGACGAATGGTTGTGTTTTCGCTCAGAGCCGACCTTTTCCAGGCTACATATTTTGAAACAGTGGTGTAAGGTATCCCGCTGTATAATCCTCTGGTGGTGACAGACGCAGAAAGATGGAGGGAGTGAGGGATGGAGATGGAGGCGGCATGTGTGTGTGTGTGTGTGTGTGCGATAATGCTCATTTGTCAGTGTGTGCCTACTGTACACGCATACAGTGTGTGTGTGTGTGTGTGTGTGTGTGTGTGTGTATGAGCTGACAAGCCAGCATCCGTCCCCCTCTGAGAGCAAATTAGTCTTGTTCACCTTCAGAGTCACTTCACTGTAAAACCTATTCACGGTATAATGTAAAATCCATTCACTCTGCACTGCAAAAGCGATCTGGTTCGACTTCAAGCTGTAAGTGGTCCAGCTGCACAAATACCCAAGTGTAGCTGGATCACTTGTGATTTTAAGCTGATTAAGTGATTTTTGCGGTGTAGTGTGCCTGGGGATATTACTGATGGACTGACATGTCATGGCTGTTCCATTCAGATGGATCTCTAGGAGGGTTACAGTATCTTTTTGTTCTGGCACACTGTACAGCTGCTGGAATGAGGAAGAGAGAGAGACTGCAATTCAGCGCTGTTGACACAAACTGTAGATTTGAAGCGGTAATCTATGCTTTTTTTTATTTTGGTGACATCTTTGGTGCTCTGCTTTCATTGCTGTGGTGTTTCTGCACTGCTCTTCCCAGAGATCACCTGCCAATCAAACAGTGTGTCCAGTACTGTGACGTCTTCTTCCTTGGATTTTCTGTTGATGCAGTTTGAGTTTCTGTAGGTGGCGCTCTTTTCTTTGTCTGTTCAGCTATGGTGGCTATCATTGCTCACACTAACTACCTAGTTCTTCGTCTATTTATTCCAAAATAAATACTGTTGCTGCTGCCACAAATGTAAAACATCACCTCCTTTGCACTAGATGATGTTTCCTGGGAAAGACCTACCATTTTGCTGTGCTAAACACTGGTTGTTTATAACAGCAAATGTCAAAGCTTTCATAAACTGGGCACAGGCTGAGAGTACAGTAGCAAAACGAACATGTTTTTATACAAAAATGTCACGAACCATTACACAACCTTCCATCTTTGGTCAAACATTAAAATACTGACTGTACATATGCGGAGAGTCCTTACACAGCAACAAAGAGCTCCATTTGTCTGTGCCTTGTCACCTTTGAGATGACCCCTCCGCTTCCCACATCTCCTCTACTTCTACCCTAATCTGTTTCTCTCTATCACACACACACAACACCCGCTCCACTCCCCTCGGGCCTGGAAGCCTTACATGTCCAGCGTTCACAAATCACAAACTTACCACCCTCCTCACAGTGGGGGAGAGCTGTGACCTGGAGTCTGGGGAGGGAGGGAGGGGGTGGGGAGGTGCAGCCGCCTGGCCAGAGGGAGGGAGGTGGGGGGTGGGGGGGATCAGGGCCCTCTAACCCTCTGAAGTCTGCCACTGCGGGTCAGCCGGGGTCACGGGGTCAAATTGTCAAAGACTCCCTGCCTCTCAGAGTCTCCTACGGGGGCCCGAGGCGTCTCAGCCCCTCCGATGAGAACTCAGGAGCTTTGTTGGCTCAACAGAATTAGAGACGCAACAGACAGGCCTCCCTACCCACTGCTTTCACTTGATGTCTCAGTTCCCCTTCTGTGGCTATTTTGCATCCCCGCTAGGGTAATATTAGGCTCGAGAGACAGAAAGAGAAAGAGACGAGAGACTTTGTTACACTGGATGCCATCACGGCTTCAAGGCTAGGCCCGCTTTGAAATGGAAATGGTGACGCAGGAAAAGACTTATTTGTATTGATTAGAGCGGCGGTAGGAAATGAGCAGAATAAGCGGCCACACTACGCAGAGGCAGAGGCAGTCACGCAGCATGTAAACCTGAGAAGGCAGACATCTGAGGTCGTGACTACTACTGCCGGAGAGAGCAGCGCCACGTCTCCTCCTGCAGAGGCATCCTGCACAATGTGGGTGCTGTGTGAGAGAGAGGGAGAGAGAGAGAGAGAGAGAGTCTGTAGTTCAGTCAATATGCCAGTGCTCCTTTGATTTCCTTAAACTGTTAACTATCTGGTCGTGTGTGTGCGTGTGTATGTGACTTAATTTCCCTTAACAGCCATCTCTGAAGTCTCCAGTCACATATAATGTAAAGGACCAAGGAGGACTAAGAAGAAAACTTCTCTTTATGCAGCATGATTAAAAACTAGGTGATCAGCTCGAGAAGTGTTCAAGTGAACAGTACAAGTTTCTCATTTCACTAACATTGCCGGTGAAACTGGTGGTTACTTATTTTTACACATTATGAGCAGCTCAATGTAAAGTGCTGAACAGAAGAGACGAAAACAGTATTTTTCCCAGGGGAGGACTTCAGGCCTTTGGAGACAGACAAAGTAGAGAATCTCTGTTTAACCTTCTCAGGTTCTGGGGTAACTGGATCATGGTAAACACACTGTTACTCCATCTGCTAGGAAGTGAGAGTGAGTGTGTGTGTGTGTGTGTGTGTGTGTGTGTACCTGTTGGCGGTCTATCTGTCTGCACGTCTGAAGTCTAGCCAACAGGTGGTCTGGTAGTCTTTAAGTCCAACCATGGTAAGAGGAAAGGGCAGCCTACTATACCAGACCAGAGCAGACAAAGGACAGGGATTTGGGAAGCGTGTGTGTGTGTGTGTGTGTGTGTGCGTGTGTGTGCAGATCAGAGGAAAGCTTGAAAAACATGCTACAAAATAAATCAAAAAGCTCTAGTTAGAAGTTTCCAGCTTTTGGCTGATTTATTCATGAAAAAAATATTGTTTTAGAACCAGTAATGAATTTGTGTTTCAACCTCAATAGGTATTGAAAAAAAATGTGCCAGGGAGCTACGGGAACAAAGAAGGAGTTGACAAGTGTTTCATGGGTTGATTTCACTCACGCCATTTGGTATCCCCAGTCATTAGTGGCAGGGATGTAAAATGACTGCAGCATAAGTGCCGCAGAAAGTAACCGAGACAAGAGAAAGCAAAGTGTTCTAAAAGTAAAAAATGACCTCACTCAAATCTCATCTCTCATCCGTCTCACTCCCTCTCTCAGAAAACACTCAGCAGGTATGGAGTCTAACTATCTGACTGTGATCCCCTCTCCGTCTCTCTGTTCTGCTTTCTGAATGGGGACGAGGAGTTGTACAGGGGGAGAGACATCCATCACTGACACGAACACAGAGGTCAGCGGCAGTTCACGGTGCAAAAGAGATCGAGGGAGAGGGAACGACTTCAGAGAGAGTGAAGGAGATAGAGAGAGAGAGAGAGAGAGAGAGAGAGAGAGAGAGAGAGAGAGAGAGAGAGAGAGAAAGAGCATGAGGCAGAGCGGGCCAGAGATCGACTGCATCAGAGGGAGCAGCATAAGAGAAAGAGAGAAAATAACATCATTATCATGGCAGGTCAAGGAGTCTAGTCTGATTTAGACTTCTAAAGGAGTCCAATCACACAAAACTAATGATATAAGCAGCTCGACCTTGAAGATCTGCATCCTTTTGAACTCGCATGCATCTCTCTCTCCCTCCCCATTGCATCATTCCTCTCTCTCTTTCTCTCTCTCTCTCTCTCTCCCTCTCATTTTCCCCTCCCTTCACCCCACTTTCCCTCTTTCTCTATACAAGCATGGCCTCCCCGGAGATGTTAAAGTCCCTCTCCTTAATGAGAACGTGCAGAAACATTGCACAACCACCCTGCCTTGTAGCAGGGACTGCGTGTGTGTGTACGTGTGTGTGTGTGTGTACGTGTGCGTGTGTGTGTGTGTGTGTGTGTGTGTGTGTGTGTGCGCACGTACACGAGAGGGAGGCGTGTGTAAGAGCAGGCCGTCGCGTTGAAAGATATCTACTTACCCCGAAGCGGTGCCTCTCTACGTTAAAGAAAGCCATACTTATGCTACGATGGCCCCACAATATGGTGATTATTGCTCTACACACACACACACACACACACATGTACACACACACACGGCATGGCTGAGAAGGTGCTTCTGTGTCCTTCCCTCTGGTTGGTTTGGTTTTCCATGAGTTATCTCTCCGCCGAGGTGTATTTATTTGTTGGTTCGTTCCCAGAGTTCCTGTTTGCAGAGGTAACACTCTGCACGCAGCACAGAGTGAGCACTAAGGATGTACTCATACAGCCAGGGGTGATTTAAAGCAGGATAACAGGATGGCATCCTCCTTGTTAGCATAATTTAGTACATACTATACCCCCCCCCCTTATTTTCTGGGGGGAAAAAACAAATGTGAGTGAAACTGTTTTACTTCCACCACCACTTTTCACCTTGTTAAATCTCAGCACGGAGCAGCCTGGTGCATCTGCAGAGCGGCGGTTGCTGAGGAGATGCTCGGCTCGTGAGAGAAGAATGTGCAGCATCAGCAGTAAAAGTTATTTGTCGAGCCTGATTTCTTTTACTGTACGCCGCAAGAGAGCAAAAACACGGTACACCACGCTGAGAAACCAGGCAAGTCAAAAACAGAGCCATGTCAACAAAAGCCATCAATGCAGGATATTAGGGATGGGACGATATATCGAAATTCAATACATCACGATATGAAAATGTGACAATATGTATCGTGGGGCAGCAAAATTAATTGTGATATTAGCTCCATTTTATTCTGCTGTAGTAATCACAAATGAGACGACTTGACCATCACAATTTCACAAGCTCTCCATCCAAATGATATTATTTACTCTTTGTAATGACATTTGTAAATTGTTGTTTACATTGTAGAAAGCCAATGCCATCGCTAGAAAGATTTGTGTCTCAGAATTAAACACAATTCTGCACAGTCAGATTTAGTCGTCACTGAACTTTTATTTATTACATCATATCGTGGTTGTATTGAATTGTGAATCCCATATCGAATCGTATCGTGAGATAAGAATATTGTCCCATTGCTACAGGATATCGATACGAAAAAATAATAAACTAAACACCCCATCTCACCGACTATCCTAGACTATCCCAATGGTTTTACATATTCTGCACATGAGATTTCCCAGAGAGAGCGCTAACCTTTGCATGAGCTGAGCTGGGGTAAGTTTCAGGCAGCGGTCAGGTCACTGCGCTTTAGTAATCCTCCCCTGGGAATGGAACTGTTCCTGGATCAGTGGCCGTAGCAGACTCCATCAGGCCAAAACTAGCGGGCTATAACTTAGAACTTAAGAGTGCTGGGAATTCTCTGTATGGTCTGAAAAATGGCAGGGATAAATATGAGTGGAGCCTTTTCTGACTCTGACACATATGCGCGTACACATCGCACACAGTGCCATACTGTCCCCCGGTCTGTGCTGGATCAAATTAAGCTTCGAGCACCTAGATTTATCAATGTATGAAACCTTGGACATATGAAAAAAAAAAAACTCTCAGCGGTACAGTGACTGTTGCTGCCTGGTCCGCTCATTCAAACTGTTTGCTTGAGAGAGTTTTCAGTACAGGAAAAAGCTCATAAACTATCTCCAGTAAGCGAGTGAGTGCAGACTTAAGGCATGGGGAATAAGACTCGATCTGACTCCCAATAGGAGAGTGCGATAACCTGACTGGGACCAAAAGCCCAAAGAGAATTGTTTCACAAAGATACTGTACAACACTGCACCCAAGAATGTACTTTTTCCATTGTAAATGAGTAAAGAAATGCTAGTGTTGGACTGAGGCAACAACTCTTCAAATACTGAATGAGTGAACAAGGATGTGAAGCCAACTTAACAAAAGAGGTTCACTGTAAAGCGGCTTTAATTGCCAGACCCCATACTGAACTCTTCATTTATACTAAGTGTACAAAAGTATTAGAAACACCTGCTCTCCTTTCACCGACGTTTACTGGCCTAAGCTTTGATGAATGAGCGTGTGAGAAAGTGTGTGTCAGAGAGCAGAGAGATGCTTGCTTACTCTCACTTGCAACAATGGGGGAAGAGAGAGAGAGGGGGGGGGGGGGGGGTCATATTTGATCTGGTGTGAATTAGGGGGGAATCAGGAGGGGGAAAAGAAAAAAAACTGTTGGGAACCACTGCGTTAAAGGCTAGCTGACCCCGCCTGAGGCTGGAGCTGGAGCTGGGGTGGACGAGGGAGAGAGGGAGAGGGAGAGAGAGAGAGAGAGAGAGAGAGAGAGAGAGAGAGAGAATCTGGCCGGCTACAGTATGCAAGGGGCTGTAAAAGAACCATAAAACAGGGTCAAATAGAGGGGACCCGAGATGTCTGGGAAAACACACCCTGACACACTCAGCGTCCCCCCCCCCCCCCCATCCCTCCCTACTCCACTCGCTCATTCACTCTTCCACATTCCTGTGCCGTCTCTCAGTGAGTCTGTCTTCTCTTTTTTTCAAACCGCTGTATCTGTCATCGTCTGGTCCCTCTGCTCCCACTTTCTCTCTCTCTCTCTCTCTCTCTCCGTCTCTTCTCGCTGTAGTCATCTAGGAGTTGTTCCTTTGGTTTAGTGATGCCAGAAGCCATACAAGTGTTTCCTTTACATTCATTTAGATGCAGTTCCCCTTTCTCCCCTTCTCATGGATGGAACGTTTCCCCCCCACAGCTAGAAAATGTTAACGCAACGAAAATTCATCATCGGACCTTTTTCTTCAGCCGGTCCCAATTACAGTACGACTGTCCATTTGTCATAATATAAATACCCAAATAAGAGCCATATAGAGCCTACTGGAACTCATCCTGGAATGGGCCCAGGGGTGAACCAGGTTCTCACCTCGATCTCCCAAAAATAATCTACAGGAAGCACGGCATATGCATAACGTTAAGTGCACCATTTTCTTTGGCTTCTCTTTCTTTGGCTTCTCTGGCTGAGAAACCCCTCACCGTGGCGAACTCTGCCCTGTGTGCTGCCTTGTTCAGTCACCCATCATATTAGGTGCCCTCCCTCCCTCCTTAAATCCATCTCTCCATCCATCCCTCCCTCTCTCTCCCTCCCTCTCTCTCCCTCCTTCCCACATGCAGATCCAGCGACTGATAAATGCTGCTATTCCATTATCCCCGACAGCCCCTTCTCCCTCTCTTTTTCCTTTCATCCCTCCCTCCCTCCCGCCTGCATTCCTTTCCCGCTCATCCTCAGTCTCTGTCTTGAGGCCCACTCCGGCTACCCATAATCCACCCCGTCCCTGCACCCCCCGCGGATGATGTGTGGGCTGCGTTCGGCATGCACCGACTTAAGTTCACGTTGATGAATGGTGATTTGACGGCACATCAAGATAAGCAGGTAAATGGATGCCAAGAGAGGTGTAGAGTGCTTTACTCAAACCTGACTGCCTGTCATGGATGATAGTGCAGACTTGGATGTACTGTATGTGTGCTTCTGTATGTGTGTGTGTGTGTGCATGCATGTATGTGTCTAGGATCATTTAATACAACTGAGATGTGTAACAGGTGCAGCTCCTTTTGTAGCCCTTTCTGGCTGGCTGCTCTGCTACAGTCAAAATATGAAAAAGCCGTGGAAAAACATGGGATAGCAGCATCAAACGCCGCTTTCCCATGTTTTTCATGATCATTTAATACAGTCACAATACATTCACTCTACTTTATTTATCATCTAATCACTTTAATTCAGAATCACTGCCTATTTTCAGATATCTTTCCTATATGGCTGAATAGCCAACCTGGGCTTCTCTCCATTGTGATTTTCTCTGTTGGCTCAACTTAGTGCTGACGTCATGTACCTCAGTTTTATATTGCATTACATCACATCACCCAATATTACACGATCCCACATCTTCAATAAAATCGTATTTAAGGACGTGGTTTAAAAAAAAAACATTTTACGGTTCACCATATCCGGTTATAGGGGCTTATGTTTCAAAGATATGGACTTGGAAATGGCACAGAACTGCACATTCCAGAAAGGAGGTTTTACAGTCACAATCTACTTTCCAGCACAGCAAATAAATAATAACTACAGTACTGAGTTGGGTTCCAAAGCTGGCTCACCAAAAGATAAAATTGGTATGATTGCTATGGCTACGATGCGTTGTCAAAGCCTTAAAGTCAGTGTAAGGTAGGTTGAACGTAGCAAAGTTAATATAAAAAGGGTCCATTTTGTTAGATAAACCTCTAGAACAACGCACAAGGTCAGCTATGGCTCATACAAAAAGATTACTCAGACAACAACACACCTTCTGCACTGCAGCTTGCCCAGGCAGGCTCACTTAGAGGAGCCAGCCTATTTTAGCCCGGGATATTTCACACGCTGGGGTCTAGCTGCTCCTTCAGACATCCACCATCACAGTATCGGAAAGAGCTGACACGGACGCAACGCTTAAGACACACTGTGAGGCTTGGGAGGGGAACCGGGGTGGAGGGGGAGGGAGGGGAAGAGAGAGAGAGAAAGAGACACTGTGGCCATTTACCGCCCCAGTTGGCCTTGACCGAGACATGGCGCGTTCTGCACCCCCCG
The DNA here is from genome assembly GCF_046629955.1 of Centroberyx affinis. Lineage (NCBI taxonomy): Eukaryota > Metazoa > Chordata > Actinopteri > Beryciformes > Berycidae > Centroberyx > Centroberyx affinis. The sequence goes on from NW_027279784.1 coordinate 69,581, forward strand.
CCCCCCCCCCCCACCCCGACTCCCTCTTGCCACCTGCCTGTGGAATGCACCAATGTGTGCAGCTGTGTGTGTACGAGGCTCTTTAATTGGCCGGCACCGGCTCAGGTTGGCTTGTTGAGAACTCTAATTGATTGCTGTACTGACCCCGGGGTGGGTGACTGAAAGCTCATTAGTCCCTGAGCGCTACTGGCCCATGACCAGGCCAGGGCCAAGGGCTGGCTGGCTCAACTTCTGAGCTATTGACCATACAAAAAAACCCAAAAAAGTTTAGGGAGGCTGCAAGACTGACAAACTCAATGCGTATATATGCTGAATTTGATTTGATTTTTCTTCTGTTTTGCACAACGCTGTCCCTTTCTTTCCGCTTCATGTGAGGTCTTGTACATACTGTGTGTGGTGATGTTGTGTAACTCTGTATCCAAGCACCAAATTCCTTCGGCCTGCACTAAACTTGGCAAATGCAAGGCATTCTGATTCAGGAAAATAGTGATGTTACAGTCATCTATGACCTGCACAGCTTTGTAGCTATCCATAACTATCTCTAAACACGACAGAGTCTTGGTTCTTTTTTAGGAAAATTTAAGGCTGCAAAAGAGAAAGGGGGTTCAGGTCTGTTGCATCCACATCCATTTCCAAAATGGTGAGACCCTAAAATGAGGGCAAACAGCAGCTCCTATATACACTTCCATAAAACTTCCTTAGAAATTTCACACACAGTCTTCACATGGATCCTCACACTCGCTTGCAAGCCACATTTAATTTTGAAGACTAGATTTTATATTCTATTTTGAATTGTTAGAAAACCAAACCAAAAAAATTACATCAAAACATTTATTTTAACCGACATTTTCATGTGGTGAAAATTCTCTTCTTTCTCCTCCTCTCTCTCTCCTCATTCAGCACCCAGAGGCCATGCTGACTCCCTGACGTAAAGATGAACAACCATGCTACTTATTCCCAGTCTTCCTTCCTCAGGGCCAACCTAACTCATTACCTCTGATAAAACGCAGGCCTTCCCCTCCCTGCACCATTCAAGCCAACAGACATCAGTGAATAATACAGATAATACTACAGATAATAACCAAAAGTCCTAAGGCTTTTGTGCCAGGTTCTGACTTCACCTCCAATACAGTTTCTATGGCTCAAATTCTCTGTGGAGATTTTTGGAGTCCCTTGGCTGAACTGAATCGTCAGCACACAAAGTGGGAGAATAAAAGCAAAATACATTAAACCCACTGGTATCTTGATATACTTGTATAGTACTTGCGATGCCAAGCACTGGTTTGACTCTAATGTGTATCATAAAGAGCAGAAGCAATGGGACTAAGCTATTAGTTATTAGCACTGCTAAATGTCAATGCCTGCATATGAGCCAACCATTGAGGAATGTGGGTCACACACGACCCAAGTCAGCATGCAGGACTTAGAATACACACACACACACACACACACACACACACACACACACACACACACACCATTCACATACACTTACTTTTCACCCACCCACGCACACAAACTCAATCCGCAAGATTTGTGGGCCACTTGACGGGTGTGTGTGTGTGTGTGTGTGTATTTGTATTTGGGTGTGTGTGAGGGTTGGGGGGGGGTTGAGTTTCATATAGGGCACTCCTTCTAAGCCACCCTGTTTTCAGCACATCAAATCTGACATGCTAACTAGATTCTCTTTCCCTCTCTGACTCTCTCCCAGTGCAGGACCAGTTGGTAAGAACTGGGTTACACCTGCCACCCCCCCCCCCCCCCCCCCCCCCCCCCCGGCCCAACCCACCACCAGAATTAGAATCATTAATGACAGCTGTCACACACTCATCAACACATCAACAGAGAGAAAGAGAGAGGGAGAGAGAGAAACAGAGTCAGAGAGAGAAACAAAGTGAAAGAGAGGCAAAGAGAGCTGATGAGAGGATGGATGGATGGATAGATGGAGGCCATGGGTTGAGGGGCTCCTGGGGTTCTGGGACTGATTCTCTGGGCCTGGCAAATCCATCAGGAAACTGGGACGTGTACAACTTAATCTCTCATCTGTCAACATTTTACTGACGCTGAGGTGCTTTGAGCGTCGGGCCTGCATGGCCAGCGACTGCTCCTCCGGCCTCTGACCTATTTCAAACCGCCTTCTAGATCTCAAAATCGAATTTAATACCTTGTCTCCAGTGGTTTACGCCAGGAAATCGTCATAATCTGTTCCCGTGGAAAACAAGCGTGCAAGCTAAAACGCTAATTGCCTTTGGGCCCGGCGGTTTTTCGGAGCCGGGGCCGAAAGGAAGGTAGCGGTGTGGGGAAGTTAACAGTCCACTGCAGAGGGGGACAGCGAGCATGAATGAGCACTTTGTGGACTGTAGGGTCAGTAATGACATGCAAATAGAAGGTCCAGGCCACAAAATGAGAACACAAATATCCTCCGTTTGCCTTCCCCCCCCACTTTAGCTGTCAGTCAATGCAAGTTTGTCCTGTTCCTGAAACCTGTCATTGGAGGTGTCAGCAGGCGGGCAAAACGTCACTCTTGATCTATATTGGTTGATGCAAACCAAATGATATTTGACACAGAGAGAGGAGAGAAGACTGGTGGGATCTGATCCCAGACCAAGGCGGATGCATGCGGTTTCTGAGGCAGGATCTTAACCTCTGCATCATCGATGAGCTACAGTAATATTGATATAGATTGATTATGAACTTTTCCAAATATCGACCACACCACACCCATGTTTAAGCTTTCTCTTCAAGGGCGACCCTTTTCGTTTTCATAAATATTTTGCAGAAGCTGAGTCTCTCCAGAAAGTCGGTTTTTTTCCCCAGGAAATGATAAAAACGGTCATTTTTTGCAGTAACTCCTACAGACGCGACGTTTCTGCGGTGCACTGACGATATGGATTGGGACGCTGATGGTGTGGGCTTTTAAGAGCGGTTTACGCTGACAGATAGCGGTCGTGCGTTCTTTATGGGGCTTCTGTTGGACAACGAAGGAGTTTGTGACCAACAGACGGGAGCCTCCGGATGGGCGGGAGGACGGATGACACCCCTGTCAACGCCGCCGCCGCAAACACCATGAAAACACCCAGGCGACCGTCCCGTGTTCCCACAAACATCCCCTGTTCTATGTCAAACATCTGTGCTCTGCCGGGCAGAGCAACTCCCATAAAAGCAGAGATATGGAATCCATTAAAACCGTTGACTTTGTCTTATTTTCCATTGCACAGTTGAAAAAAAAACACCAAACTGATCACGGCTCTACTCTTTATGATTTCATATAACCCAACGAGAGGAAGTGGTTCCAGAAATCGGTGCCAAATGTCTTTTACGTTGTTTATTGGGGGGACTGAAAAAGAGAAAGGAGGGGTGGATGGATGGACTGTAAGGGCCAGTAAGGGGCGTCTGTGGTTATATAAGAGCCTCAAGGGAGGGAATAGATGGATGGTATAGGTTGGATAGAATGAGAGACAGATAGTGCCTCTCCATAGTGAACATAGACTTGGATCTTTTACAAACAGAAACGTCTTTCTTGCATTCTTAAGTCAGTGAGGTTAAGTATGGACATAGGCCTGTGTGTGTGTGTGTGTGTGTGTGTGTGTGTGTGTGTGTGTGTGTGCCAGGTGTTAGTAGAAGCTCTCTGGAGCAAAGTGAAGAAATGGAAATGCTGTGCTGATTGGGACTCTGCCTCTGCTGCACTCAGCAGCTTTGGACAGCTTTACACGAGGCAATCACACACACAGGAATGAAAGCGCACACACCCTCCACCAATACTCTCTCTCTCTCTCTCTCTCTCTCTCTCAATTTAACATTTTGTGACTCATAAGAAATTGCTTGATTATTAAACTAGGTAGAGCTCAAATTGAACATATGCCTACTTCTCCTTGTATTATCAGGTCCTATTTTAAGAAACCACAGCATAGGTAATATTTTTATTCCTATGAGAGAGGCAGCCTTTACCATTTCCTATCCTTTAATACAATTCCTGTGAAAGGAGTCTTTATAGAGAGAGACACAGAAAAAGCACTCGTATCTAAATGTGGCTAACACTGCTGAGGCTATGCCAGGTTCTCACCATGCTAAAACCCAGTTTTTAGCCTTTAATACGAGGGCTGTTAAAATTTTTCAGCCTGGGACCAAGAGGAGACTATTAGTCTCCTGCCCTCGGTCCAGAACCATGAAAGCATATTTCTGTACTTGTCATGTGGGGAAAGGGACCCCAAAAAAGTAGGCCGGTGGCCAAGTATGGCTCCCCAACCCATAGTTTCAGAAACAAGGTTTAAATACAATCCTCTGTCTATGAAGCCTTTATAAAGGGAGCTTAAGTCTGCAGAAGAGGCACTTACTGTTCAATATAACCCAAAGTGCTGGAATTTGTTCAGACCATTCCAGCCTCTCCCTATGCTAAAAACTATTAATTTCCACACTGTGGTTCAGCTAGGATCCTTATATCCCTTATATAAGTGTACATACATGGTAGTATATCCCGTTGAGGCTTCTGGAGGCTTTCTTCTCTCTTTTTTTTTTCAATGCTTTTATTATGGAAAATCAATTTACATAGCAATCTCTAATACCGCACACCAATCGGCTTGTGGTTCCAGTTCCTCTCCATTCAGACAGTCCTGGACGAAGGCGTGTTTGGGTGACTGCGGCACTGTAATTTAGACCACGCACACTCCGTCATTTCCACGGGAAGCATGAATGAGCCTTAATTCCACCAAACATCTGTGATGGGAGGTGCCCACTTGTTAACCCCAATGACTGTAGCTGCTCTCACCCACTCCCTCTTCCATCTAAGCTGGTTTCCGCATAGGGATAGTTACATCAGATCCTGTGTATTGGTAAATGGATATACACTGAATGTGCAAAAGAGTAGGGCCATCCTCCTGATATTGAGTTGCTGCTCCTTTTGCACAATCCACATCTCCGTTGTCTCAAAGCTTAAAAATCCTTCTCTAGCTCGTCTGCTTCTCTTTATCTACACGTCCTCCTTTGTGATTGATATAGATTTAAAAAGGGAAATCAATAAGGGGTAATGGCTTTCACCTGGATCCACCTCATCAGTGTACTTCATGAAAAGAGGAAGTATTTTGTACAGTCAGTGTATGTTAAAAAGCACATTTATACATTCTATCATGTTCTGTTGTATAATCAACTTCTTTGCACACAGCCTTTTTTTTTAAAAAGTTTCTCAGTGTTGGATTGTGTCTAAGTCTGTCGCACTGCGCTACACTGTAATGTGTTGTGCAGTTCTATATTTCCCACAGGCCAGGGTGGCCTCTCCAGGCTCTGGTCTCATGTGAGCTGGGTATTAGAGGTGCGTTCCCCAGCGCTAGCCCGGCTCTCCTCTCATTAACAACCCATCTATCAACCAACCTGCTGACGGCTAACACTGCCGCCCTGTCATTTAGCCTGCTGCACAGCTAAAACACACTCTCTCACTCTCTGTACCAAACTCTTACACCACTAACAATGATGCTGGGGGATATTCTCAACCAAAATAAGCATGAAAGGTAGCTCGTTAGCTTCAATTTGGAGGAAAGTGCAAGGTTTTTTTAATCAGTTTGTGAATGTACTCATGTGGAATTTATGTACGTGAGGTTTCTAAAACATACTTTCACTCTATTATCGTGCCCTCAGACCACTAATCGCAATGCTGGGGGCAACGCTGAACCAAAAAAGACAGAAAAAACAGCTTGTTTAGAAACAACACCTTGTAAGTCAAGTAAAAAAGCACAACTTGTAATTCAAGGAGAATGGGAGCCTTTTATGAAGTGGCTTGTGAACGCGGTCATGTGTGGTTTGTGTAAGTGAGGCTTCCTTCCTCTCTAAAGGTCGAGGCGTCTTTTAACCTCGGCAGACTAAGGTGCTTTCTGTGTGTTCATGTAAATCCGGCCAAATCCAACCTATATCACCTGCCCCCCCTCCCTCCTGTCTGTCTGTTATTGTCCACTGTACTCAACCTGATGAAATACATTAAAAAATACTCTCCACTATGCTGATGAATGTCCTGCAATACCCTCTGCCCCACCCTGAGCGCATGCATCTGTGTCTATGAGAATGCGCGTGTATGTGTGTGTGTGTGTGTGTGTGTGGCTCTGGTGCCTCTATGGCCAAGTCGAGAGTGAAATAAAGCAGAATGGATGGTAAATTAATACCAGTCTAGTTTTCTACAGCTCTGGCCAATAAGCGAGTAAAGAATGATCGGTCTGTATGGGAGACCTCTGTATGCTCTCTGACCGAGACAGGGCTGGGAATAGGGGACAACACACACACACACACACACACACACACACACACACACACACACACAGTCAAGCCTATCTCCCTCTCTCTCTCTCTCCCACACAAACACACAGGGACACAATGCACCTGGTCTCTCTCTCCCCACAGTCTCAGTGACACACTGCAGGTTTCAGACTCCAGGGTCCAACAAAAACAGCAGTGAGAGAAAGCCCTGTGTGCGTGTGTATGTGAGTGCGTGTGTGTGCGTACGGCAATACACTGCAGTGTGTAAGGCGTGCACATGCGAGCAATGTCAATAAACTGTGAGACGATGCGAAACCAAACAGAGAGAGCTTAGACTGAATCTACAGTATGGCGCTTCTACCACCCTCAGAGACGTCTCAGCTCCCTCACAGTCTGAAGACTCAGACTCACTCACTGCTGCTATACTGTGTCTGTATACTGCAAGGAACTGAAGCTTTTTTTCCTGCCAGTGGCCTAAGTGATGAATTTAGCCTCTAATCCTCAGACCCAGGCTCATTACTTCTTGCTATTTTTGTCAGACGGGAATCCGCCAGCAGTAACGCTGTGACCCATTTGGAGTCCAAACCCATAGTTCACCCTCCTCAAGAAGTTTTCTTAGTTTTGTTATATAATTAATTGTTATAATATAATCAGACCTACATCAGACCTACACAATGATGTTTCTGGCACTTAAATCTGGGAAAAACTAGGAAGGTACAGCTTGTTGAATGTTGCTGTGCTGTGGAAGAAAGTTTTACAAAACTAATTACAAAGTTTTGCAAGGCTCAGAGGCTTTTCCAAGGTATGGTTCCAATATGAGAGAAATGCATTTCAAAGGGCAGAAACTGGCTTTTCTGATATGAATAGTGAATTATAATGAACATGAATTATAATTTAACGAACACTATGCAAAACATTTCCACATGCCAAAAAATGCTCCTAAACACCTATGTTAAAAGGCCTATACTTAGCTAATTACTTTACACCTATTTATTGGCCAATTAAAACCCTCTGCTACACTTTCCCACCATGGGAATGCATTTGATTGACGGCTGCTCTGACCTTTCTGCAGGCCTCAACAAGGACGCAGTGTGACTGACAGAACAACTTCTTCCTAAACTACAAACATGAAGCCATTCCAATAAAAAGCAGTGATGGTTTTTCGACTACACTGGACCGGCTAGTGTCCAAAATCCTTACGTCCCATCACTGGGTGTATGCCCTTGAATGCCTAACCCAAGCCCCCAACCCTTTCTCTGTCTCCTCCCTCCCTCCCTCCCTCCCTCCCTCGATGGTTTCAGTTAGCCAGAGATGCCTGCATTTGATTAGGGCCTCGATGTCAATAACGCCTGTTTTGAAAAACACCCTCAAAGGGTCCCGGAACAAAGACGAAGAACAGGGCAAGTGAGACAGACACACACAGAGAGAGAGAGAGAGAGAGAGAGAGAGAGAGAGAGAGAGAGAGAGAGAGAGAGAGAGAGAAAGAAAGAAAGAGAGAGAGAGAGAGAGAGAGAGAGAGAGAGAGAGAGAAGAGAGTGTGTGCGAGAGAGAGAGAGCGATGTAAAGGGAAGAAGAAACATAATCAGTTATTATGACTTGAGTCCCTGAGAAGAGGCCAGAGCATGCAGCAGCATTCATGTGCAGTCCACATGTTCCTGCGTTGTGTT